>NC_064282.1:39029257-39195417 GCF_019186545.1 Solanum stenotomum
AGGATGTCTTATACTCCAACAAGGTATAAGACAACTCTAGCAGTGTGGGCGAGATGTTGTATCATCACATAGCTCATAGTGATGGTTGGCGGTTAAAGAATCTCCCAAATTGAGTTATTTTGTATATTTACATACAAACTAAGTTATTATTGTACTTTTAAATACCTTGAGTTAATATCTACTGCTTTAAATGTTTTATATAAACTACATCTTTATTGTTGTTCTTATACTATATGCAGTATAGTATCCATGAGTTGCAGTTAAGTTGAGTAGAGTTGAGGTGAGTATGTTTCTTTCTTTTCCAAGTTCAAGATTTTATTTGATGTTCTGTGTTTCCCTTACATTCTCGTATATTCAAACTACTGATGTCATTTGGCCTGCATCGTTTAATGATGAAGATACAGGAGATCAAGGTCATCAACAGGCGCTTCATTGATACCATAGCAGTTTGATTTAGCTTTGGTGAGCCTCATTGTTTGTGGAGGATCCCTTATTTATTTTCGTTAGTTCATTTTGTTAGGATGATCGGGGTTCTTGTTCCGACATCTCTCATAGTATTAGAGGCTTTATAGATAGATAGTAGTATTTGAGAAGTCTATCTTTCATTTCCCTTGTTAATGCTTTATAGACTGTGAATTGAACACTTATGTTCATTTGAGTATTTTGAGTTAACTACTTTATTTATGAGTTGAGTTGTTTATGTAATTCTATTTCACTTGAGTAAAACGGCTCTCTCTCCAAAACTCAACGGATTTCTCTCTCTCTCTCCGTCGACGCCAGTGAAACCGAGAGACACCAGTGCTGTTCCGACCAGGCAGCAGCTCCGACGGGACTGCTCCGTCCCCATCTTTCTCTTNAGGAGGTGCGAGGGGCTGGTGGTAGAGGGTACGCGGAGGGGTAGAGGTAGGCCTAGGAAGTATTGGGGAGAGGTGATTAGACAGGACTTGGCTCAGCTTCACATCACCGAGGACATGACTCTAGATAGGAAGGAGTGGAGGTCGCGTATTAAGGTTGAAGGTTAGTAGGGTTAGCGGGTTGTCTTTCCTTGTGAGGGTGTGGGTTGGTAGCGTTTGTAGTAGTCCTAGCCTAGCACTTGTAGTTCTTGTCTGTGATCCTATAGTCATTTGTTGTTTACTGCGCTTTGCCTCTCATAGTATTTTCTTGATGTTACTGTCTCCGTTGTTGTTTATGCCTTTTTTCTTATTGGATGTTATGTTATATATATTATTTCCTCCTCTCTTGCTTGGTTTGGTTGTACTTAAGCCGAGGGTCCACCGGAAACAGCCTCTCTACCTCCACGAGGTAGTGGTAAGGTCTGCGTACACTTTACCCTCCCCAGACCCCACTTTGTGGGATTTCACTGGGTGTGTTGTTGTTGTTGTTGTTGTATTTCACTTGAGTAAGTCTTCCGCTGAGAGTTAAGCTAGGCCAAGGGTTCACTTGGGGCCAACAATGGTTCTCGAGTGCCGGCTATGTCCAATATGTAGGATCGGAGCATGACAAACTTGGTATCAAAGCAGAGCGTTCAAGAGTCCTAGGGTGTCTAAGAAGTCGTGTCTATAGTCTTAGTTATCGATGTGAAGTGGGCCATATCTATAATTATGAGACTGCGGCATTTGGGAACTATCTCACTTCTTTCATACTCTTTTCGTGCGATAGGATTCAACTCTTTAACGTTTCTTTCTAATTCATGGGTGCGCATATCTTTCTGATCATGCCTCCAGAAGAGCTTTTCGAGGTCGTCCTGCTAGGAGGAACGTTGATCCTCAGAATTAAGGGGTCCCTAATGCACCAGAAGTGCAACCCCAAGAAGAGGTCACTAATGTTGAGTTTAGGGATATTATCTGGATGTTGAGTCAAGTTTTGACCAACCACAGGATGTGGCTGATACATCCAGGATCCGCGAGTTCTTGAGGTTGAATCCTTTAGACTTTACCGATTCAAGTGTCACTGAGGATCTAGAAAACTTTGTGGAAGAGTTGCAAAAGGTTTTTGAGGTTATGCATGTTGTTGATGCTGAGGGTGTGGAACTAGTTGCATACCAACTCAAGGGTGTTGCTAAGATCTGGTATGACCAATGGAAGAAGAGAAGAGTTGAAGAAGCACCAATTGTGAGTTGGGTTGTGTTTGAAGGTGCCTTCATGGGGCATTTATTTCCCCGTAAGCTGAGAGAGGCAAAGGTAAGAAAATTCATTACTCTTAAGCAGGATCCATGAGTGTGCATGAGTACAACCTCAAGTTCACTCAACTGTCTCGTTATGCTCCGGAGATGGTTGTTGATTTGAGAAGCATGATGGGCTTGTTTCTGTCTAGGTTGTCTCGTATGTCAAGCTAGGAGGGTAAGGCCGCGATGTTGATAGGGGACATGGACATACCAAGGCTGATGATCCATGTGCAACGGTATGAGGAAGATAAGTTGACAGATAGTGAAGAGTTCCAGAGCAAGAAAGCTAAGACAACAAGAAATGAGTCCGGGCAGCAGAAGAGTAATGTGAACTAATCATCTTTTCAACAAAATCCAAATGGATCTGCTCCATCATCTGCTAGTGCACCTGTAATAAGGAATATAGGTGAGTTTAAGAATCAAAATTCTCAGAACTTCAGAGCTAGACTTGCACAATCTCAAGGTAGTGTGGCACAATGAGGTAATTGGACTCTGCATGTGTTAAGTGTGGTAGGAACCACCCAGGAACATGTTGACATGGCTCCACTGGTTGTTTCAAGTTTGGTCAGACAAGTCACTTTATGAAAAATTTCCCTAAGAATAGGCAGGGCAGTGGTAATGGGGGCAATAGAGCCCAATCCTCTTCAGTGGCTCCCCCAGACAGAGCTGCGCTTGGAGGAGCTACTTCAGGGACAAATGGACGATCAAACCGTCTGTATGCTATCACTAGTCGCCAAGAGCAAGAGAATTCACCTAATGTTGTAACTGGTATGATCAAAGTCTTTACTTTTGATGTATATGCATTACTTGATCCAGGTGCGAGTCTATCTTTTGTGACTCCTTATGTTGTTATGAGGTTCGACATTATTCCCAAACAAATTCTTGAGCCCTTAAGTGTTTCCACACCTGTTGGTAAGTCTATTCTAGCTGAGAGAGTTTATCGTGATTGTACCATTTCTGTCAATCACAAGGACACCATGAATGACTTAGTCGAGTTAGATATGGTGGACTTTGATGTTATTCTAGGTATGGACTGGCTTCATGCTTGTCATGCCTCAGTTGATTGTAGAACTCGAGTAGTTAAGTTCCAGTTTCCTAATGAACCAGTTATTGAGTGGAAGAGTAGTTCAACAGTGCCTAATGGTCATTTTATTTCGTACCTTACGGCGAGAAAGTTAGTTTCCAAGGGGTGCATCTATCACTTAGTCTGAGTTAATTACTCTAGTGTTAAGACACCACAAATTTAGTTAGTTCCTGTTGTGAGAGAGTTTCCATAGGTCTTTCCAGATGATCTTCCTAGAGTCTTTCCTGAGAGAGAAATAGATTGTGGTATAGATATTCTTCTTGATACTCGTCCTATCTCTATTCCACCAGATAAAATGGCTCCAACTGAGTTGAGAGAGTTAAAAGAGCAGTTGAAAGACCTTTTTGATAAAGGTTTCATTCGACCAAGTGTCTCACCTTGGGGCGCTCCGGTCTTATTTGTGAGAAAGAAAGATGGTTCTCTTAGTATGTGTATAGATTACTGTCGGTTGAACAAGGTTACTATAAAGAATAAATATCCACTTCCAAGGATTGATGATCTTTTCAATCAACTTCAGGGTGCCACTTGTTTTTTCTAAGATAGACCTTAGATCATCAGGCTATCATCAGTTGAGAGTAAGAGAGAATGACATTCCAAAAATAGCTTTCAGGACCCGCTTGGTCATTATGAGATTTTAGTTATGTCTTTTGGCTTGATTAATGCCCTGCAGCATTCATGAATCTTATGAACAGAGTGTTTAAGCCGTATCTTGATATGTTTGTTATCGTATTCATTGATGACATTTTGATTTACTCGAGGAAAGAAGAAGATCATGAAGTCATCTCAGAGTAGTTCTCCAAACTCTAAGGGATAAGGAGTTGTATGCTAAATTTTTGAAGTGCGAATTTGGCTTGAGTCAGTGGCGTTCTTAGGCCACATTGTTTCTGGTAATGGGATTCGAGTTGACACTCAAAAGATTGAGGCAGTGGATAACTGGCCCGGACCCACATCTCCAACTGATATTAGGAGTCTTTTAGGATTGCCTGGTTATTATAGAAGGTTTGTTGAGGATTTCTCATTAATTTCATCCGCGTTGACAAAGTTGTGTCAGAAGACATCAAAGTTTCAATGGTCTGAAGCTTATGAGAAAAGCTTTGAGGAATTGAAAACTAGGTTGACTACTGCCCAGTGTTGACCTTACGAGAAGGTACGCAAGGTTTTGTTGTGTATTGTGATGGGTCCAGAGTTGTACTTGGTTGTGTATTGATGCAGAATGGAAAATTATAGCTTATGACTCTAGACAACTTAAGATTCACGAGAGAAATTATCCAAACCCATGATCTAGAGTTAGCTACTGTAGTGTTTGCTTTGAAAAATGGCGTCACTATCTCTATGGTGTTCATGTTGATGTGTTCACCAATCACAAGAGTCTTCAGTATGTATTCAGTCAGAAAGAGCTTAATCTCAGACAGAGGAGGTGGTTAGAGTTACTCAAGGATTATGACATGAGTATTCTTTACCACCCAAGTAAGGCTAATATTGTTGATGATGCTTTGAGCAGGTTATCCATGGGTAGTACTGCCTATGTTGAGGAAGGCAAGAAAGAGTTAGCAACAGATGTGCACAGACTTGCACGATTGGGAGTTTCGTTAATGGATTCCAATGAAGGAAGAGTAATGGTGATGAATGGGGTTGAATCATAGCTAGTGTCCAAAGTGAAAGAGAAACAAGACCAGGACCCTTTTTTGCTTGATTTGAAAGCAAATGTTCATAAGCAAAAAGTGATGGCTTTTGAACAAGGGGTGGATTGTTGAGGTATCAAGGTAGATTGTGTACCAAAGGTGGATGAACTCCAAGAGAGGGTCATGGATGAAGCTCATAGTTTGAGATATTCCATCCATCCCTGGTTTCACAAAGATGTACTGTGACTCGAGAGAAGTCTATTGATGTAGTAGTATGAAGAGGTGTATTGTAGAGTTCGTCACTAAGTTCCCGAATTGCCAACAAGTCAAGGTAGAGCACCAAAGGCCCGGTGGTATGGCTTAGAATATAGATCTTCCAGAATAGAAGTGGGAGATGATCAATATGGATTTCATTACTAGCTTGCCGCGATCTCGCAGGCAGCATCATTCGATTTGGGTGATTGTAGATCTGATGACTAAATCAGCCCATTTCTTACCGGTAAAAACTACTTTTTCAGCAAAAGATTATGCTAGATTATATATTCAAGAGATAGTCAGACTTAATGGAGTTTTGGTGTCCATTATTTCAAATAGAGGTGCACAATTCACCAAGCAAATTTGGAAGTCTTTCCAAAAAGGTTTGGGTTCGAAGGTAAACTTGAGTATTGCTTTCCATCTCTAGATTGATGGTCAAGCAGAGCGTACGATTCAAACTTCAGAGGATATGTTTATGCCTTGTGTGATCGATTTCAAAGGTAATAGGAATGATCACTTAACTCTCATAGAGTTTGCTTACATTAATAATTATCACTCTAGTATCCAGATGGCTCCTTATGAGGCTCTTTATGAGAGAAGATGTAGATTTCCTATTGGATGGTTCGAGGTGGGTGAAGCTGGGTTGATAGGACCAGACTTGGTTCATCAAGCTATGGAGAAGGTGAAAATTATTCAAGAGAGGTTGAAAATAGCACAAAGTAGTCAGAAATCCTATACGGATGATAGGAGAGGAGACTTAGAGTTTGAGGTGGATGATTGGGTTTACTTGAAGGTTTCACCCATGAAGGGTGTTATGAGATTTGTAAATAATGGGAAGGTTAGTCCCCGGTATATTGGTCCTTATAGGATGTCCAAGAGAATTGGCAATATAGCTTATGAGTTGGAGCTACCGCCAGAGTTAGCAGCAGTCCATCCGATGTTTCACATTTCTATATTGAAGAAGTGCATGGGCAATCCTACATTTATTATACCTACTGAAAATATTGGTATTAAGGATAGCCTACCTCATGAGGAGATACCCGTTGAGATACTTGATCGTCAGGTTCGCAAGTTGAGAACTAAGGAGGTAGCATCAGTCAAAGTCTTGTCGAGGAAGCTACTTGGGAGACTGGGGAGGATATGAAAAAGAGATACACACATCTCTTTTCTTCTGGAGAAATTCCAGACCAAGGTAATGATTTTTGTAAAGCACTTTTTTAATCGATATGCTATGTGTTATAAATTACATGTTGGGTGTTTGAATTGGGTGTAGATGTTTCCACCCTCATTTCTTCTTAGAGTAACCTCATTCAAGGACAAATTTTCCCAAGTGGGAGATATTGTAGCATCCCGCCTTAGAAAGAGCTAAATTTACTAAGAACTAATTTGGAAAGAGCTACTTTGAGATTTGTTCAAGTTAAGCTTAAGTTGTAAGTTTTGGGTCAACTTCAATCAACCATAACTTTCAGTACAAGATGAGTGAGGTGGCTCATAAAATGTAAAATGAAAGTTAATTGAATCCTCTTTCCAACGCCACTGAGTTTGCTAAGTTTCGAGTTCGGATGAGGGAGATATGCTTGTTTGAAGTAAGCCTGTCCAATTAAGAAAAGTTACCCGAATTAATGTGGGGTATTTTTGTCTTTTCCTTACCTCATCAGCTTAAAACGTTTTTAGTAATATTTTAGGGGTCAAAACTGATAAAGGTTAGGTTTTACAATCCTAAATACGCTTAGAGTTTTGAGAATAGTTCAAGAGGAGAAAAGAAAAAAGGTTTAAGGCGTTCGTCAAGGTTCTTAAGATTTATCGAGGAATTTCACCAAGGGTTGATCCTTAAGAGGTATGTAAGCTCTCATAGTGTTGGGTTCATTCACCCACATGCCAATCATGTGATTTTAATCCGTTATTTCGTTCTTGAGGTAGAATGACTTGACTTCCTAATGATTTACTTGAAGTTTCGTTCTTAAATCGTTAATGATGAGTTTGATGAGTTCTTGAGATGAATGTTTGGAGTTTGAGGGTTCTTTCTGAGTATATTTTCATGTACTTATGTTGGGTATTAGAATATAAGTGAGTTGGGAAGAAACCATTCAATTCAAGGCAAATTAGGGCCAAAAATCAAAGAAGAAAATTCGTCGGAATGTTCTGGGGAGGTGTTGGGCCGGCGCACCAGCAATGCGCCACATTTGAGTCTCTGAAGTTTAGGGGCTGGTACCCCGTGCCAGCAGTGGTCCAGGGTCACCTGCCCCACCCTTTTTCCATCGTTTGCTCCATCTAAGTTCTTTTCAAGTGTACCTTTACTCCTTTCTAATTCTAACTACTCTAAAATACATCTAAACATCAAATATCCTTCATAACATGAATCATAACCCTTGAATTCGTAATTCAAATTCAAGGTAGAGTTAAGAGTAAAGTCTTGAGAGTTCTTTCGAGTCATGTTGAGAAGTCTTTTACAATTTTTTTAAAACTTGCTTTAAGACTTGAGTTTGAGGATGAGGAGAGTCGAGTTTCATTTAAAAAAAAAAGAATATATAGGAACTAAATATTCCCAAGAGTAAATGTTTTTACATTTATAATGAGAGGAAACATCGATTTCCAAATGATTTCATGAGGAGTTTTTGAGTATAATCTCTTTTAAGAGAACTTTTTGAGTAATAATCTCAAAGCTTGAGGGTGAGGAAATATTTTTAAACATATGAACTGAGTTATATTTTTGGGAGTAGTATTGAGCACCGATATGGGGACGAGTTCATACCATTCAAAGTCCTCATAAACCATGTTGCCAACGTGGGTAGAAAGGGTCATACTTTTTAGATGATTCCTTATTTACTTTTAATCGTAGCTTAGTGGATCCACTTAGTTGAGGATATATTATACTCTGGAAAGGTATAGGACAGCTCTAGCAGCGTAGGCCAGATGTTGTATCATCACATAGCTCATAGTGATATTTGTCTCTTAGAGAATCTCCCAAATAAGAGTAAAAAAAGTTTATTATTGTATTTATAAATACATCTGAGCTATTATCTACTGTTTTAAAAGATATCTTTATAATGTATCTTTATTGTTGCTTTTATATTGAACTGAGTTAAGAACTTCTAAGTTTGAGTATCCTTGAGTTGAGTTGAGATGAGTATGTTCTTCCTTTTTAACAGTTCAAGCTTATGTGTGTGCTTTAGAGTTCCCCGTGCATGTTCGTACATTCCATGTACTGACGCCATTTGGTCTGCATCTTTTATAATGCACATACAGGTAACTAGGGTCATCAATAGGCGTTTCATTGATACCACTTGCAGTTCGAGTTAGCTTTGGTGAGCCTCCTTGCTTTTGGAGGATTTCATTTATATAGTTTAGTCTTGTTAGGATGTTGTGGGTCTTGTCCCGCCTCCCATCATAGTTATTAGAGGCTTCATAGATAGACAATAGTAGTTGAGGAGTCTTTTCATTTCCATTTTTAAATGTTTAAAGACTTGAGTTGCCTCTTTGGCTAGTTGAACGTTTAATTCTAAATATTCTAATTGAAGTATTTGAGTTAAAGTTTTACTTTTGAGTTCATCTCATGTTAAGTAAGTCTTCCGCTGAGAGTTGAGCCAGGCAAAGGGTTCACTTGGAGCCATCAATGGTTTTTGAGTGTCGGCCACGTCTAGGGTGTAGGCTCAGGGCGTGACAAACTTAGTATCAAAGCATAGAGTTCAAGAGTCCTAGGGTGTCTATGAGCTGTGTTATTTCACGCATTCTTAAACTCTATACTATGATACCAAGTTTGTCATGCCCAGAGCCTACACCCTGGACGTGGCCGGCACTCGAGAACCATTGCTGGCCCCAAGCGAACCCTTCGCCTAACTCAACTCTCAGCGAAAGACTTACTCAATATTAGAAGAACTCAAAAGTAAAACTTTAATTCAAATGTCTCAAGTACTTAAATCAGAATATTTAGAAATAAGCATTCAACTGGACAAAGAGTCAACTCAAGTCTTTAAACATTTAACAATGGAAAGGAAAAGACTCATCAACTACTACTGTCTATCTATGAAGCCTCTAATAACTATGATGGGAGTCGGGACAAGACCCACAACATCCTAACAAGACTAAAAGATATATAAATGAAATCCTCCAAAAGCAAGGAGGCTCACCAAAGCAAACTCGAACTACAAGTGGTATCAATGAAACATGTATTGATGTCCCTGGTTACCTGTATGTGCATCATAAAAGATGCAGGCCAAATGACGTCAGTACATGGAATGTAAGAGCATGCAAGAGGAAATCTAAAGCACACACATAAGCTTGAGCTGTTAAAATGGAAAAACCTACTCACCGCATCTCAACATGACTCAACACAACTCAACTCAACTCAAGGATACTCAAAGATACTCAAACTCAGAAGTACTCAATTCAATTCAATATAAAAGCAACAATAAAGATGCATTATAAAGAAAGGTTTTAAAATAGTAGATAATAATTCAGATGTATTTAAAAATACGATAATAAACTCTTTTACTCTTATTTGGGAGATTCTCTAACCGACAACCATCACTATGAGCTATGTGATAATACAACGTCTGGCCCATGCTACCACAACTGTCCTATACCTTGCCGGAGAATAAAACATCCTCAACTAAGTGGATCTACTAAGTTATGCATAAAAATCAATTAGGAATCATATAAAAAGTATGGCCTTTTCTATCCATGTTGGCTATATAGTTTATGAGGGCTTGAGTTGTTTGAACTCGTCCCCATATCGGTGCTCAATACTACTCCCAATAATATAACTCAACTCATATGTTTAAAAACATTTTCTCATCCTCAAACTTTGAGATTATTACTCAAAAGGTTCTCTTAAAAGAGATTATACTCAAAAACTCCTCATGAACTCATTGGGAAATTGATGTGTCCTCTCATTTTAAATGTAAAAACATTTACTCTTGGGAATACTTAGTTCTCATATATTCATTTTTAAAAATGAAACTCAACTCTCTTCATCCTCATACTCAAGTACTCAAGTCTTAAAGCAAGTTCTGAAAGTTTGTAAAAGACTTCTCAAAATGACTCAAAGGGGTCCCTCTAACTTTACTATTAACTGTATCTTGAATTTGAAATGTAAATTCAAAAATTATGATTAGGATGTAGGGTCTCTCAATGATTAGATGGGGTTTAGATAGTTGATAATAAAAAATGAGCGAACACACAGACTGGGATCATGAGCGCGACACAGTGAAGAATTCAACTATTTGGTCGCAAATTAATTTTTGAAATAGTGGAGTCCGTATCCTCTCCGTGATGCAGAGAGGGAGGAAATTTTTTGGGGACTGGATTTTAAAGCATCTCCACGATGTGGACCTGGGCACATATTTTTGTCCGATCTTTTCTTTCTCTCCCAAACTCGATTCAACTCATACTCATTGCAGAATCTAAGGTCAAAAGTCACGAATTCTTATAACCCAGAACAATCTCAGTGAAACCCACACAAGGAACTATCAATTTACTTAACTCATTCGCAAACCCTCGCCTTAAGAACTCAAAACAACACTCCATTACCAATTAAATTCTGGAACCTTTCATGAACTCAACAATTCAACATCAAGAATGAATTCATGGGTATAAGATTACATGATTGGCGTGAGGGAGAACAAACCCAACACCATGGAAGTTTACATACCTCGAAGAAAATCAAATCCTTGACGAAAATCCTCAACCTCGATGAATGCTTGAAGCTTCCTCCCTTTTTCTCTTCTTGAACTTAGCCTTAGGTTATTGAACGTTTTTAGAATTTAGCGTAGTCTTATTCCAATCAGATTTGACCCCTAATTAGGTAAAAAAAAAATGGTTAAGACTAATGGGTAGGGAAAGACTAATTTACCCCTCCTTAAAACGGATGAATTGCCTCAACTGGAAAGGCTTAACTCAAACGGGCATATCTCCCTCATCTGAGCTCGGAATTTAGTAAGCTTCTCAACAATGGAAAGAGAACTCAGAGATATTTCCTTCGATACCTTATGGGCCACGTAACTCATCTTGTACTGAAAGTTATGGTCGTTTGAAGTTGACCCAAAACTCACAATTTAAGACTAACTTGCAAACTTCTCAATTAAGCTCTTTCCATTTTAGTTCTTTCTAAAATTATCCCATTCTAAGACCGAGGTGTTACATATATATATTAGAAATAGAAGTTGTTGATTTAGTTTTGTATTACTTAAAAGATGTGGTAGAATCATAATTTGGTATGTGAATGTACCACAATGGTATTGGCTATAGATATCCTTAGTTGATTGATGGGACCTAAATGGTTACTCATCATCTAAAGTATGTTAGTAGATGGAATTATAGGATAGGTGCATAAGACCACCTCAATTAGGTTAAAATATGTGATCCTTTTGTGGTTAGAAAACTCACACGATAAGTACTTCAATTTTTTCAGATAAAACTATATATATTTACTTTCTGCATTGTGGTCTATGTTTTGGCTATAGGATAGAATGCAACTAAAGATTAAAGTTGAAAATGTTGAAGGGATAGACATAAGTCTATTAGAATATTAACAATAGAAAAAGCGTAATATTAATTAAGCACAACCAGAAGAGTATTTGGTTACACATGAAATGAAGGAGAACGACATTTGAACATCCATAGAATGGAGAGATGAGCTGAGTGAAGTTCCCAGATAGTACAAGAAAATGACGTGTATGAGTGTTAGAAGAATATGTGACATAAGCAATGTCATTATAGAGAATGCTTATTAAGCATGTGAAGTGAAAAAAGAAAGAAAGAGAGAGATAGAGAGATAAGGACACCAGAAGAACTTCCTAAATCATTTTTTCCTTTTATTAGACAAAGAAATCATTTTAATATTGATGTGAATTTAGTGCCCAATCTTAATAGCTATAAGAATAAAGAGGGAAATCAAAATTCATTTATAGAAGATACATTGACCAGCGTTGTACTCTGGGGTGCAGCTACATCACTCGTACAAAAATAAATATGGGTCATTATGCATATATATGGAGCCAACTAAATATAACTGCAATTATAGCTCAACAAAAGGAGAGGATAGTTGATCATATACGGGTGGAGAAAACTCACTTGTTATACCGTCATAGCAAATCCATTAGCATGATCATACCTAACTTGTTGAGCCAAAGTGGCTAACCCTTATGTGTTATAAAATCATGATACAAGTTTGCATGTACTTGATATTATGTGTAATTAGTAACATGTAAATAAAGATCATTGATTATGATGCCTTCAAGATTCATTTATTTATTTTCTTACTTAAACCTTAATAAGGTATCAAACATCAGGTGTGACTATATATTATCGGCTAGTAACAAAGGCATAGTTAGTCTTATACCCCATTACTATAGAAGATTATAAGAGACTTCTCCTACCCTTGCCCCAATGTTTGAATTTACTCAGAAAGTTGTTCAATTCTAATGGTTGGAATACTTGTGAGGAAAATTCTCAAGATTTAAAAGACCATGGAAAATCAATTGCATATGTTTTGAGGTGAGTAAATAAAAACAAGTGAAACTACACCCATGAATTAGAACTAGTGGCAGTATGTTTTTATGTAAGATAGGGTGGAGTGTTTCTGTAGGACGTCTTCGGGTTTCAAAGGCTCTGGTTGCCTATATAATTATACATTCTGTATATCCAATAACTCAACTATTTGTAATCATATACCCTTTATGGATCATTTTCATACATTTATATATGTCATAAAACACTTGCACATGGGTGTTATCTTCTTCATAAAAACTAAACTTGCTTATTGTTATACATTTTATAGGATGTTTCCTTATTTCGCCAATGAATTGCCATTAATCACTTGTCCATATTTTATATTCATTATAGATTAATGAATCATATGCTATATTCATTATAAAATACTTGTTCATGGGTTATATGTACCATAAGTCACTTGTCCACATGTCATATGCTTCATGGACCATCTACCTATATGTTACATGTTTCATAGCCTACTTGTTTAAGAATTATATTCCCCAAATTTTATTTGTCCATGTGTCACACACTTGCTCAAATTTCATAAGGTATATTTATTCATGTGATAGTCCACGTGCTCACATGATTTATAACTACATATATTGTAGTCCACATGCTTATGTACTAACTTTTATAATTCATCTTCCCATGTTCTAAATGTCTTAAGTTCATTTTCTCACATGCTATCTAGCTCGCTTGCTTATATATTACCGACTTTTACAATATAAATGTCCCTATAACTCAAACGTCTACGGATTATATGTCTCTTATATACACTTGTTAGTATGCTAAAAGCACTTTTATGGCTCATTGTTCACATATGCCAGCTTGCTTATGTGTCATAGGCTTCATGTGGAGTATGCATTAATATGTTATACCCCTCTGTTCTTATTGACTTAAATACTAAACATATTGGGATAAAATTTTCCCATATCAGGATGAAGTAAGGATTTTGCCAGAAAAGGTTGGGAACCAAGTAAATTTTAGTACAACCCTTATACGTAGAAAATGGCTAAGGAAAGTTTCCGAGTTCCTATATTATGTGTCTTTCCTACATGATTACAACATATGCATCTATTAACTTGTTCATAGGTTTGTTTCGCATTAGTTAACTTGTTCTAATATTTGCAATTCTAGTATTCCAAGTATTTGTTAGGCTGGTTTATAAAAATGACAGGATGAAGAATTTTGTTGTACAAAATTTTACTTGATTATATGTGGCTAAGAGGAGATTTACTTTTCATTTGATTATTACATGGGCTACATTTGCTGCAACGCCCTATCAGGATTGCCTATACGTGCTTTTGATCAATTGACATGTTTTGAGTAGCTCTACTTACAAAAAAAAGACTTTTTCAATTCCTTTGAAAATTACTCAGAATGGATCTTGTTTGCAAGACCTCTCATTCGAGAGCGAATGGTCCAAACAGGGGGATGATGTAATACCCCGTACATTCCAACACATGTACGACTAAGTGAACTCAAAAAAAAAAAATTGAACTCGAGATATTAGAAGGTTGTATTTGATATTAAAGTCAAAAGTGGTCAAGGGCATATTAGTATTAAGGTCTTGTAAAGAAACTAAGATAAGGAAAATGGTGTAAAGTAAGTGAGGTGCTTGCATGAATAAATTATGCTAGTAGGTGAAAAGCAGGTGCATCACCTACTTAAGGTATATGGACCAAGTTAAACGGACCAAGTAGGTGCATCACCTACTTTGACTAATGGGCCATATAGAGGTCTAAATTAAGTGGTCAATTTGAGGCCCAACCTGTCCAAGAAAAGGGGAAAAATGAAAAGAACGGCAGTCCAAGCCCCAATATGTCCAAGCCCACAAGAAATAATTTGAATGGAAAAGTAGGTGCATAACCTACTTAAATGTGTGGCTAAAATTAATGGCAAATGGTGGTTGCAAATTAACTACAAGAGAGGTGGAAAAGGAGAGCATATTAAGGCCAAAAAAATCTCATACAAATATATCATTTACTCTCATCAAAATTTTAAGTTTGTCAATCTTATATATTCCTCTCTCTCAAGATGAAACAACCGCCCAAACATTTTGTTTAGGGTTCTAAGTATTTTTCAACTTGTTTCTTCCAAAGCAGCCACAATATCACCTTGTCTTCTCCATGGTTTTATGAATATTGGAAAGTTATTCAAGAGTATTGAAGTTTAGAGAGCTATAGGTGTTGGCAACCAAGGTATTGTCACTCTCTTTCAAAGATTAAGGTAAAGCTTTCATGCTATAAGCCCGGGTTCTTTGCCTCATTTTCATGTGGTGCTTGTGTTGATTCTCCTACCACATTTTGTGGTTTAGAAAAAGTTTCAAAAGAAGTAATTGATGGAGAATAACATATTAATACAGCCAAGGTAAGGTGTTGGCTACCACAACCTCTAATCATTAGTTCATTTAGGAATTCTAGACATACTTGTTTATTAGAACTCATGGGACAGTGATTGAATGCCGTGAATTCCAGTCTTTTGGTTATTTTGGGATGTTTAGTACTATATTATTGTATCAATTATTTATGGGAGTTCTTGGATGGATGTATAGAGTAATTGAATATAACTGTTACAGGGTAGATTCATAGGTTGTGGCGATACAACATTAAATTTGAAATTATTGTAAGCATAGTGCCCGCCCCATGTAGGTATTGTTATATATCGATGGAATGCCAGGATTTGCAAGCTTACTATCCTACCCTCAACTATATTTCAGTTGAAAAGTTTAAAGATTTTAATGTTAAGGCAACCGGAGTTGACAAGAAACTTCCTCACCTTAATAAAAAATGGATACAAACAAGAAGAGCATTAGGGATAAAAGCCTTATATGCTATCTTAACCAGATTTTACAAAGAAGATCGTAAAGTTCTTGACCAAGACTGCGATTGGGTCTTAATTACCAAAGGAAAAAACAAGTCTAAAGAACTCAAAGAGAGAATATTAGACATCGAACTTCACAGGCTTGAAGCCACAGAAGAAACATGGAAGCTAGCATGTAAGATGTTAGATCATGATCATATCTGATTGAAGATAAAAAAGATGACGTAAGCACTTACGCCATGAAGCATTAAAGAAAAGGAATCCTTTTCTTTTCTCAAAGACAAAAGAAGGGCCCTACCTGTCGGCCAATAATTCAAAAGAAGACAATGGAGCGTCCATTATCTTATCTTGAAGGAATCTTCCGGCCCCAGCAATTATGAAAGCAAAGGACCGAAGATATAATTATGTAATAGTTTAGGGAGGTCCCTAAACAAATTTTCTTTTGTAATAAGCCCCTCCTTATATCTATAAAAGGAGAGGAACTTCATATGAAGGAGGCAGACTAAGTTTTCTGAGAGAACATCCATCTTAGAAAAATGTTAGGTACCTCCAAGTATGAGTTTGTGTGAGTAGTACTTCTCCCGTCTGGGAAAGGTATTTCTTAATATGTGAGTAGTATATATACGCAAGCTTTTACTTTCATGTCATTAATTTTAATAGTACTCTATCATATTATATGAATACTCATAATATAGAAAGAAATACTTAGTACCTATAGGGAAATAAAAATTATTGAGATATCAATCATGCTATTTGCATATCATGCTGTTTGCATAATTACATGTGTAAATTAACATAAAAATGAAATTTGTACAAGCATCCTTGCATACAATAAGAAAAAAGTCATGGAAACATAGAAAAGCTTTATTACATTTCGATAAAGCAATTAAAGAAATAGAGCTGGCATATTTGCATACAAGTCATATCTATGATGCTATGATTTTCTCTATACATGAAATAAAAATGTATAGAATACGAGAATATTTTGAGTATAAAGATACTCAATCAATATTAAAAAAATATATATTATTTATTGCATAATTACAATGAAAAATATTCAAAAGCATCTGCATCTCATAAGAAAGAGTGCTTGGAAGCATAAAAAGGCTTTATTTCATATGGATAAAGCGATCAAAGAAATGGAACTAGTATATGAAAATGCTAGTCACCCATATGAAACCCTTCTATTCTCAATAAGAGAAATGAAAATATATCGAAAACAAGAGTATTTTGAATATCAAATTACTCAATCCATCTTAAAAAAGACAAGAGTATTAACTGCTTAAAGTAGTAAGAAAAAATCTAACGAAAAAATCCGCAACCCTGTTTTAATTTTAGAACAGCCCAAACAAATGGTATCAGAGCCAAGTTACTAAATCAAATATGGAAAATACCATAAAACCTTTTTGGTTCATAGAACATGACACCTTAGTAACAATACTATAGGTAATAAAAGATTTAGAAGAAGATCTAAAAAGAAAAATAGTCTCTATAATAACTCTTAGAAATAAGAAAGAAGAAGAAAGACAAGAATTAATATACAATTCTTATTGTTTTCATGATGAAATCAATATGATGGATACATCTGATTATTACTATTCAGAATAAAATGAGTTTAAAAGAAATCTCTGAAATGCTAAAAGATCTCATAGAGAGCAATAAGCAATTAACCTTGCGGTTAAAAATGATAGAGATGGAAATATCCTATATTAAAGAAAATCTTCCAGGAAGAATAACAAAATTAATAGAAAAAACTGAAAATTTTTATAAAAAAGTAAGTCAAAAATATATTAAAGAGCTTTTGTCGAAAAGGCAAGCAAGTGGAAGCACTTATCAAAAAGGAAGTATGGATGAAATCTTAATCCATAAATTTCTTGAAAAACAAAAACTAAAAGAAAAAGATCTATATGATCTAAAAACAAATTCAGAAACTGAAGAAATTAATCCAGTTACTAAAGAAGAGAATGAATGAACTAGAAGAATTAGTTTATTCAATGGAAGATCTAAGTCTTTCAGAAAAGGAATTAAAAGTATTCATGAATAAAGGGGAAACAGAAGGACCCCAAGGAAAATTCGAAGCATCAGCTTCAATGAAACAAGAATGGCAAGAGCCAGAAAATGATGATAAAAATCTTGCTAATAAAGCAAAAAAGGAAAATGATTTTTCAAAACATTTTCATAATAGTGATAAATCAAGATTCATGTCGAATAGATTTCCAAACAGGAGACATCGGAGCTCAATTCCTAGATCTCGAATGCAAAAGAGATGCGGAAGACAGTTTAGACCGTTGGTCTCAAAATATGCTCCTATACTTCTTATTAGGAAAAGGAAATTATACAGATGAAGAAAAATACATCATCATGATAAATACTTTTATTGGAAAAGTAAATGACTGGTTTTCAGGACTAACTGAAGATGCAGAAAAAATAATTAAAAATGATACCTTAGAAGGACTAAAAAATTCAGTCCAAGAAGGTATAACTAATCTAAAGCAATACATTGCAAATGAATTCTTTGGTGGACAAGGAAATATAAAAGAAAATAAAGAAATGATTAGAACCATTGCAAAAGAGCAATTAGAAAAATTACAAATTTGTAAAATGAGTTATATTCAAGAATACACTTGTGAATTCGAAGAATATTACTACAAATTATTTGATAGTGGTAAAGAAATGTTACCATATCTAGAAAAATACTATCAAAAATTACCAGGTTTCTGGGCAAAATATTTTAGAGAAGAATATGAAAAAGAAAATAAAAAAGGGGATACCCTTGGTCAAAGAATAAACTTCTTAAAAACAAGGCTTGGTCAACTTTGTATGTCACATAACATTCAAAGAAAAGCTAAAAGGATAAATACGCAGATCTATTGTAAAGATACAACTGCATCTACCCATGGGGATGTGATGACAGACCATACAAAAAAAGAAAACAATTCAAAAAAGGATTAAAGAAAAAGAAAAACTTCTCTAAACAGAAGTATGTACCTAGAAAAAAATATTACAAAAAGAAAAGAAATTTTTCAAAAACTATATGCTGTAGAATCTGCAGTAAACTCCATTGCCTTGAGCAAAGTTTTTAATTGCTTCAAACAATTTTAATGGTAGCTGTGATAATTCTTTAGATCTGGCTTAGTATAAACGCGATCTAAGTATCCAAATTCAAATAACTGAGCCGTAAAGCTCGGTATTCCATTAGGAAAGATTGATATCCTAGGAAACAAACTTGTTGTTCCTAAAACGCCATAAGTTTCTCCGCTTTCTTTAGGAAGATTGTAGATATATCTTGTAAAGGCAAGATATTCTTCTTCCTTTGGGTGTTGTTTTCCAACCTGAAAAGAAGAAAATACTTTTGTTCCTGATGGAACTTGGTTAGTCTTACTCTCTGGTTTCCCAGATATAATTTTTTCAACTTTCGTTGATGATGAGCCTGAAGCTTCATTTGCTAGGCTTTTTTGTTTATCTTTCGATTCAGAAATTGGCATATCCTTGCTTACCATTGAGATGTTTTTGGCACTAGGTGCTAGTGGGACATCTCCTGCCACTTTGTTGGGAGTAATATTCCCGTTCGGATTTGAATTCCGTAATGGACGTGTGTCCAGATGCTCACACAAGAGTAAGAATTCTCTCATGTTATCAGCTTGATTGGTATTAAGCTGATTTATTTCGAATTGTAACATCCGAGATTGTTCAGATAGCTTTGATAGCTCATCTCTTATTTTGAAAAGCCTTTGGCTTTTTTCATCAATGGACTCATCCACTTTCTTCATACCTTCATATATCCTGTTCACTAGGATTTTTGTCTGATTGTCCATATTGGACGTTTCTAGAAATGAAATCTGCAAGAAAATTATCATTTCCTTTAATATATTCTATTGAAAATGAATAGAAAGATAATAACACCTGCCATCTGTGCAATCTTCTGTATTGCGGTTCAGATGGTAGCTTATTAAATATTAGCCCTGAAACTTGAGTATTATCAGTTCTAATAACAAATTGTTTTGGTAAAAGGAAAGCAGAGAATTTTCTGATTCCTCTAACAATTGCTAATAATTCCTTTTCATTAGTGGAATATCTTGTTTCTGCGTCATTAAAAGTACCACTTGTGTACCTGCAAATTTCATTTAAATCGGTTTGCAATAATGCTCCCCAATGATAATCAGATGCATCAGTTTGTAAAACTAGATTATCGCTATCTTCTGGTAATCTAAGCTTTGGCAACTTAGCACATTCTTCTTTTAGACTTTTGACACACTGAGTGTGCTCTTCTGTCCATCCAAGTCTATTGGATTTTCTTATTAGTTTTTGTAATATATTCCCTTTTTTTGCTAAATCTGGAATAAATTCTCCTGCGTAGTTTAAACAACCCAGAAATTTTTGAATTTCTTGTTTTGTTGTTAATTTATCAGGAAATTCTACTATCTTTTTAGATATGTGTGATTGGAGTTCGATTCCATTTTTGAAATAATCATTCCTAAGAATTCTATTTCATTTTTATTGATGTCAGCTTTTTTCTGACTTAACACAATTCCGTTTTTTAAACAAATTTCTGAAAATTCTTTCAGGTGTCTTAAATGTTCCTCATATGTTTTAGAACATATTAATATATCATCTATGTAGACAATTAAAAATTCTTTTTCAGAGAAAATTTTATCCATTTTTCTTTGGAATATTTGTGGTGCGTTTTTTAGCCCAAAAGGCATAACTAACCACTCATAATGACCATTAGGTGTACTAAAAGCAGTTAACTGTACTGAGTTCTCTGCTAATTTTATTTGCCAAAATCCACTTTTACAGTCAAATTTTGAGAAATATATTTTTCCTTTTGCAAGGTTAATCAAATTATTTTTATTTGGGATAAAATATCCATCAAATAAACAATTTTTATTTAACTCTTTATAGTTTATCACCATTTGAGCTTTTCCTCTTTTTATTTCAGCATGGTTTCTTACCATAAAAGCTGGACTACTATGAGGGCTTTTACTCATTCTTATTAATTTTAAATTGAGTAATTCTTTAATTTGAATTTTAAATTCAATTTTATCATCCTCATTATAGAGCATAGGTTTTACTCTAATGATTATACTGGGATCTTTTAGAGTCAAAATTGCTCTTTCATGATTTTGTTCCCATTTTTCTAATGGATTTTCTCCATAAGATGTTTGTAAATTTTCTTTAATCTTTTCTAGATTAAGACATTTACAAGTGATTTTTCTTAGCTTATCTAAGTATCTTCTTTTAAAATTTCCATTATCTTTTTCAAGACTATATGGATTTTGTTTTCTAGGGACTTTTATAAAATGTCCACAAGGAGTCTTTAGGCTTATCATATATAATGTCTGATGATAATCCTGAAACTGTTGTAAAAAATCATTTCCTAATAATAAATCTGTTTCCAATTTATCATAAGCAAATAATTTATTTATAGAAACAATTTTTGATCCTAAAATTATTTCTACCTTTTCTTTGGATTTTGTAAGTTTTTCTTTATCTCCTGTGATTCTAATCATAGAGATATTATTCTTATTTTCGTCCCAATCTTTTATTAAAAAAGATTTTACTAGACTTGCTTCAGATCCATTGTCTATTTGACAACATGTTGTTAATTTTGTATCATAGAAGGTTATTTCTATGAAAACAGATACTTTGAAAGTTGTTTCTTTTGGCATTTATATTTTTGATATGAAACAAGTTTCACCTTTATATAGCATTTCAATTCCATTTTTCCCAATGCTATAATCTTCTAATTTATTAAGGAATAGATTTCCTAAAATTAACTCTTGATCACTTTCATGATTAGTAATATAACATGGAACTGTTATTCTTATGGTGTCTAGTTGTATAGGTAAATCTACCATTTTCTTACAACTCAAACTATTTCCTTCAAAGGTTTGATAGGTGTAATGCTCACCTTCGTAAATTGGCATTCCATCTATTAGGATACCTTTTACATGGTTTGCAGTTGCTCCTGTTTGTATCAAGATTTCTTGATATTTCCATTCTGTTCCATTGAAGATTCTTCCTTTTATTTTGGTTGTATTTGTTGTATCTATTTTTAAGGAATATCTATTTGATACGCTTTTTCTGATAGAATTTCTTCCATATTCTATTGAAAGTCTAGGGTTACTAGTACTTCCTATTTCTTGTGTTTTTCCAAATCGAATTTCATATTCGTCTGGAATATGGGCTTGCTGAATTTCTGTCTCAACAATTTTTGCAATTCCTGCACATTCTTGATCTATTTCGATCATTCCTTTGTTTTTATATACTTTACCATAGTTTGAATTGGTAACTGTGTATAACGCTTGGTAATATATACTCATTATATGATTACCTGGTTTGAATAGATCATTTCTTTTGATTTGAAAGTGTAAACTCAACGCGTCATTAAAATCAGCGTCTTTGAGTGAGATGCAATACTTTGGATAGTATGTGAATAAGAGCTTTGTATAGGCTAGGTTTCCCTCTACTATACCTAGATTTCCTTCTCTTGCATTTANACTTGTGCAATGTACAAGTAGCATCCCATACTACTACTCACACTAAGTACTCCTTTGAAGTCACCATAAGCAAGGCACATTCATATACAACAAGTCATGACAAGGAAATAATTCATAATATAATCCAAGTATCATGCATCATTTACATTTAAGCATATAAGAGTCAACATTCTTCATTAACTTCATTTAGAGGACTTTCATACAATAGTCATTAAGACTTAGAGAACTCACTATGACCCTCTCAAAGCCTACTCGTGCAATGCAGGGATGGCATCTCATACTACCACCCACACTTCATAGAACTTCTCATGAAACCATAATGTACATCTCACATGATGGGAATAAGCGTTTAACCGACATAGACCATGTGAGCTTGACATGGAATCCGGTGTCATATAGCCCCACACCGTAAAAATATGGTCTACTTGCCTAAGGAAGACCGGTAACATTAGCTTGGATGGAATCCAATAGCTAATATCCTATGTGGTAACATAGTTATGGGATAGGAAGATGTTCATTGGAGCCCTAGCCTAACATTGGGAGAGTTTCCATCTTACCATATCCACCTCGGTGCTTAGCCTACATTCACATAGAGTATTTCAATCACATTACATCATTGTACTTGAGAGGGCCAACAACATTAGGCCTACCGCCCCAAAGCACATTACACATGAAAGGCCACCACCATTAGGTCTACCGATTCAAGGTACATTCAAGGATAGCTCATTGACTTTCCTAGAAAGATACACCACCATTACGTCTATCGTTTCTAGGTTCATCATTTCACACAAGAAAGGGCCACCACCATTAGGTCTATCGTTTCAAGGTTTAACATCACATTAGTTCCTAGACTCCTCATGAAAGGCCACCAACATTAGGTCTACCAATCCAAGGTTTAACCTAGAATACTTCATCCTTCATTCATTCATGAAAGGCTACCAATTCAAGACATTAAGACATTAAGTCAAGACACATTCATTATACAAGAGGAGGATGCCTAAGTCTACCAATTCAAGATATCACAATCACCTTTACATTCATTTATACAAGAATATGATACACAAGCCTACCAATTCAAGATATACAATTCATAGAAGAAAACCATTCACATTCCATCATCATCATTCATGAGTGTTAATAGAGAATATACTTTCAACCATAACACTATTACAATCTAAACATGATCAACATACTATCATTGAATCCACATACATATCCTTCACATCATAATCATACATTAACCTTCATACCTTGCCCTTTTAAGGTCATGGATCACATTCACCCACACACCTTAGATCAATACAATTAGGCAAGAGTAATAACATAATTTCAACATTCTATATCCATATACACATAAACAATTCATATACTTCATAATTAATCAAATTCCAATCTCAAATCACAACTTAGGAATTTGGGGGAAAACATGGGTTCTAGGAAGAAATCATCTTAATTCACCTTTAAAACCACAATTCATTCACAATTCAATGCAATAATGCCTTTATAAATCGTTTTGAATTGAACCCATGCATAGATTGAAAAGTAGGGTTTTTGGGTAAACATTGGAGATTTGAAATCACTTTGAAATTGGCTCCTTGAAAGATAATAAGTTAAGGATAAATACCACCATACCTTTTAGAAAAGAAATCCACAAAAATCCCTTGAAAAACTTGAACATTTGACCTTGGAAGCTTGAAGTCTTCACCTCCAATGGAGGTTTCTAGTGAGAGAGCTTTTGGAGAAGAGAGGTTTCTAACTTTGGGGTGTTTTGAAATAATGAGTTGAAAATGTGTTTTAATACTTTAAAAACTCTTAAAATACCATAAATAACTAATTAAAATCGTCCCCCAACCAAACAATACTTAGGGTGAATTTACCAATTCACCCCCACTTTAGCTAAACCCACTTAACAGTTGCATGGGTGAACCACGACCACCAAACCACGGACCGTGGTCTGGGTCACGCCCCATCCTGATCAAGTGTGGTTTGGGACTGTGGCTTGGTTTTGGGGGCCATGACCCACAGAGGCCATCCACGGGGTGTGGATGGACCTACGGGGTGTGGTCCCCTTCCGTAGTTCACCAAGTCTTGGGCAACTTATTGGTTTCAAGGGGTCTTAGGGGTTAGGCTTGAGGGTCCTCCTCAAGGACCCTTAGGATGGTCCTTGGGTAGTCGTACCTTGACGTTTAATCCCTAAATCCCTCAACCATGGCTCGGGACAACATTAAACACCCTCAAACCTCACACCAAACTCACACACTCACTAGTTAGGCTCTAGTTTCACTTATTCGTTTTACGGGTCGTTACACATGGTGAAGAGTTATTAAGAATGAAGACTCATACTTGTGAATGTTGATCACTAGGGGTTTAGAGTGAAGCTAATATGATTAACTATAGATGTTAAGGCTTTGAGAGTAAAATCTACATTTGAATACAAGACCAATGAATAAAATTGTGATGAAAGATCTATACCTACCTAATTCACCTTATGAATCATAGATGGTAGGAAGTGATAGAGTCACTTAAGTTATGATGATATCCTTGTCTAATGTAGAATTCTAGACATGATGTTAGGCATGAGGATGAGCTTAACATGAAAGACTTCTCACATAGTAATGGTTTTAGGGTTGAAGGGCTTCTCTTACCTAATTGAACCTAAGGCTATAGGGCCTTCATACCTAAGTCATGGATGGTGATAGTTTCTCACACATAGTCTAAAGAGGTATTAGCATGGATTGGTTGTCAAGGACATCTTTCCATAAACTTGAGTCAAAGTAGAGACTTAATGATTATCTTGTGGGATTAAGTCCTAGCACCGAGTGGATATTGAAATGAGATGGAGGTTCCCACCTAGTTGAGTTTGGGCTTTTATGAAGGTTCACACCTAGTTGAGTTTGGGCTTCCAACATGGGATCTCTCACCTAGAATAGTCCGGATTTCCCAAAGTGTGTCTCATGAGATGGAAGCCTTCATCTAGTGGAGTTTTGGGTTTCTAGTAGCAATCTTCGTATTCCATAACTACGTGCCCCGTAGGAAAGTTAGCTAATGGATCCAACTAAGCTAACAACCCGGTTCTACCTTAGGCAAGTGGACCAACCCTTGACGGTGTGGGTAACACCTTGAAGAGATCATGTGATAGGTAATATGTTCTCATGTCGGTTAAAGCTATATCCCAATTAAACAATATTAGTTATGAACTAAGATTGTGTTCAATGTAACATCTCCTAGAGTTCAAACTTCACGGGCTAAGATTATGCATAATGTAGCATCTCCTAGAGTCCAATACAAGTAATGGTTTAAGATTGTTCTTGAAGGAGCATCTCCTAGAGATCAAACTTAATGGACTAAGATTATGCTTGTGGAAACATTTCCTAGAGTTCAACCTTAGTGAACTAAGATTATGCTTTAAGTAGCATCTCCTAGAGTTCAATCTTGATGAACTAAGATGTACTTAATGTAGTATATCCTAGGGTTCAAAATAATAAGGAACTAAGATAGGCTTAGTGAAGTACCTCATAGTGTTCAAGAGTATAAATGGACTTAGACATGCTTAAGATAGTATCTCATAGTGTCCATATTAACAATGAACCTAGACATGCTAAGAGAAGTATCTCATAGGGTTCAACCTAATAATGAACTAAGATGTGCTTAAAAGAGTATCTCATAGTGTTCTAAGGTCTAAAGAAAGGGACTAGGTTCCAAACCAAGAAGCATGAGTATGATGACCTAAAGAAGTACTCAGTATGACTGGTAGTATGGGATGCCACTCATGAATTGCACAAGTTTGCCTTATGAGTGTTGTCTTGCATGAGCTATGCTTATGGATTGTTGCTATAGTTGCCTTCCATGATAGAATTGACTAAAGGTGATAGTTTCCTTGTCTACATGAAGTAAGCTAATAATGAGACCAAAGAAGGGTAAATATTACTAGGATGACTTCAAGGTTATGCTTAGTGTTGAGGGTATTATGGGATGCCTTTCATACATTGCACAAGTGTGCTTTGAGGTTACTTAGGAGTATGGTTCCCTTATGGTAGAAAAGCTTAAGACTTGACCATGCGTATAGGCTATGATTAAGATGACCAAATAGGGATACTTGGCTTGGGTGGTATTATGGTATGCTATTCATGCATTGCACATGTATGCTTTAGGTTACTTGAGAATAGTTCTATTATGGTATAGACGACTAAGAGTCAAATAATACTTATATGATGCTTATGTTGGAGACTTTGATTATTATTGTGATGTTGTCTCTTATTCTTATAGTTTATGTTTCATGAAGTATTTCATATGATTTTGGATTATGTCTTATATTGACTAACCCTTGTCTTATGCTCTTATGATTATGCTAGCTAACATATTTAGTACATTTGTACTAATGCATACTTTACCTACATTGTAATCAAATGTAGGGTTTGGAGACTTGAATGTTATTCTTGGAGATAGGTTTCTATGGAGCTAAGGAGTTGAAGATCTTGGTGAGTCATCATAGCTTCGAGGACAAAACCCACCATTTCCTTTATGTCTTTATTTCATGTTTTGAGACTATTGTATGGGCTGTGTCCCAAGAGTTTATTCTATAGTTGTATTAGATGGGTTGAGACAAAGTATAGAAAGACTTCTTCTTGCTTTTATGAAAATGACTTTGATTGTAAAAAGTTTTAAATTTCCCATATTTTCTATTATCTTATGTTCATGATATGCTAAGGGCTTATATGAGACCCCTTCGGGGTCAAGACGCCGTGTTACTTCTAGGGTATACCCCTGGGTCATGACATAAAAAGTACTTGTATTATTTTCCCTTAGCTTGTGTTTAGAAGTTTACTTGTTGAGTACCGTGTGGTTTGATACTCACCCTTTGCTTCTACATTTTTGTAGGTTACGATCCCGGATCTTTGTGATACTTTCTATTCTCTTCTTTTCTAAGGCTTCCTATGGAGATTTATGAGGTAGTTGTTTGTCATCTCGACCTTCTTACTCCTATATATGATCCTGTTTTATTTTAGAGACAACATCATTTGAGACCTGTGTTTTCTTTCAATTCTAGTGTAATACATTAGAGGTTTTGTGCACGTGACAACCAGGTTTTTGGGGTATATTTATGTTCATTATAAATTTCCACATTATTTTATGGTATTAAACTTTTATTCTCGTTCTACTTCCGCATTCACAGTATAAAATTGGGTTTTAGGCTGACTTGTCTTGGTGGGATAAGACGAGTGTCATCGCATCCATTTTTGGGTCATGACAAAATAATAGTAAAATTAAATAAACTATCTACATTTATTACACATAAAAATTGTAAGTTGTAGTTTTAATATGTTTGCTATTGTATAAATTGTTCAAAATATAAATAATTAGAATATATATGTGTATCAACAAATAATACATTGAATTAAGATTACAAAATTCATGTGGTGATATATTTGCCTCTTTAATTAGTAAATATTAAACAACTCACATTTTGTTGTAAATATATTTATGTGGATGTCCATAACTTTAAGGTGTAATTACACCATAATGTATAGTAACTCCCACACCTCCATAACATTCCCCCTTGATATTCCTCCATAACTTACATGGTTAATGTCTCCATAATTTACATGGTTAATGTCTTCATAACTTTCATAGTTAATGACATGTTTATGGCTAACCTTTTGTATGCCTCTATGTAATAATATAAATAGAGGCATTAGAGTTTATATTGGATAGACTTGAAGATTTGGTGAACACTTCAACACTTGGAAGAATAAGAAAAGTTCTCATCTCTTGTCTCCCTATTTCTATTGCTCTCATCTTCTATATTTCTTGTCTATTTTTTATTTAGGTTTACAATACATTATCAGCAAGATTCTCCAATTTTTGAAATCCAGTTTCAACTTGACTTTTTCCACCCGTGAAAAGGAAAGGTAAATGTAAGATATGTAATTTCTCCAAGTTAGTTGCTTACATGAAAAAGATTAATTTTTGAGTTATGTGTCATATACATATTGATTGGATCATCATTATTGGTTACTTTTGTACCTCTTTATTTTTCATTATCTAAACATTTACTTGTTGACTTATTAATATATTATTCATACTAACAAAGCTTGTTTTGTGATTATTTTAAAATGGTTAGTAAATTATTTTAATCTTCATAACAATATTGAGAAGGACTATTAAAAGGTTTTAATTTATTTTAACTTGAGACTTCTATATGGTTCCAACATATTGTTCTAATTAATTAATTTATTTCTTGTTTTAAGTCAAATTCAAATTATATTTATGATATTCGGTATTTATTTTTATGTAATGTATTTTATTTATTAATATATTGATTGAGGGTAAAATGATGAATTCAAGTTTTACCGCACCAAGCGGGTTAGACATCGAGTTAAAGTCTCGGTACACTATGATAATAATATGTTGGGTTCAAGTCCCATTAATTTATGGGCTAAGGTTTCTTTATATGGAGAAGATGTTGAGTTTAAGTCCTAATGGGTCATAGTGATGATATGATGATGATTAAGGCACAATAATATACTTTTGACTAAATGTCATGAAATTTGCCCAATTAATTTGCTCCATTCTCTTATGTGAATGTGGTTGCAGTGCATAATATGTCTGAAAAGTGACAACTGATTGAATGTATGAATATGAGTTTGGTAAAATGTTAATGGTCATCATTGTGGTAATTAGAAGGAAGAACATTATGAGTTCTTAAGATGGTCCTTCAAATGTGAAAGTAATTTTGTCCATCAAAATGGTATGAAAGGTTATTGGGCACATTATTTCCTACGATGGTCCTTAAAATGTGAAGGTAATTTTTGTCCATCAAAGTGGTATGAAAAGTTATTGGGCCCATTGTTGTTGGTGCAACCCAATTTGAAAAATTTTGTAAATCCTCCATCAAAATAAAGGAATACAAAGTGGTAGTTCACTTGACTTTCAAGGTGATGTTGAGGTGGGTCATATAAATATGTCAAATATTAACGTATGACAATGTGTTTCTAATCAAAACTTATGGAGCATGTACAAATGGTTATAGTCTATTTCTTGAAAAAATGTTACTTTTGTTCGTAAAGATAAGGACATGTTCATATATGGTTGGATTAATGCAACATCTCACCTATATGGGAGGTTTGAGATTAAAAAAAATACTTTGACGTAAATAATCATTTGGTCATATATTTTGAGTACTACACAAATATTGAGGTATGTTTTATTATGAACTATTGAAGAGATAAAAGAACGAAATATTTTTTCCTATATAGGTTGTGGTCATGACACAAAATAAATACTATTGTAACACAAATTTGTCATTGGTCGTCAAGAAATAAGTCTTGCATGTAATAATTTTAACCATGACAATAATAATAATTTTCTCCTTGAAGGAGATGATTATCATAAGAATGGTTTTGTGAAATTTGTGGTAGACACAAAATAAATTGAGAGTTTCAAAAGGGCTAATTGTTAATTACTATCCAGAGAAATGAAATTGTTCATAGTATTGGGGTTGTAGTAAGTCTCAAAAAAAACTTTTTTAAGTTTCAGATGAATTGAAAAGAAAAAATTATTATATTGAGATTATAAATTATAGGAAGATTTAATATCTTCAAACTACTACAATCGAAGTAGGTCTAAATATTTATGTAAAAGATTAGCCATTTTTTCCTCTTGTTTGTTATATACAAATATGGGTATGATGATGAAATGCAAAACTAAACTAGAAGTTTACTAGAATAAATATCAGTTGACATAATCGGTTGGTCATTCTGATTCAAATATGATGCAAAATAAATCGAGAATTCATGTGGCTATATGTTGAAGAAATAAAAGATTCTTCAAGAATTCTCTTTCGTTGCTTGTTCTCATGATAAAATAATTATTGTACCAGCTAAGGTTGAGATTAGAACCCTTGAAGTTATTTGGAACGTATAAAAAGGTTAATATGAGTCTGTTCACCTGCCATGTGGACAGCTTACTATTATGATTTAATAGATGGATCTATGGTATGGTCACATGCGCATTTCTATCAACATACAAATTGATTTTTGTAAGGTTGTTTGCTCGAATTCTTAAATTAAGAGCACAATTCCAAATTATAAAAGTAGGTTGATAATGTTGATTGGTTTAGCAGAAATTGTATGCCTCCAATTATAGCTAGACCATTGATTATGAGAACAAAACTCTCAAATAAAATTTGGTATGAAATGAGTTTATTTAACATGTATGCATCAAGCCAACAAGGTTCTCCCATCACAATTGGTTCAGGGTCAGGAATTAAATAATTTCCATTTAAAAATTTGATGTGTATACATATGATTTTATTGCCCCAACACGCACAAAGATGGATTCCTAAATAAAGTTAGGAGTAAATGTTAGATTTCCTAACATTAGGGGATATATGATTAGCAGCTGAAAATTATGTGTGGGGTGAATTATCTAAATCCTCGTTAAAAAAATGTGAACTTGAAGTTCAAGAGATAATTCATTTGCAAAATATTGATAACAATTTGTCAGATGTATTTGCTGACCCAATTTTAATTAAGTTGTAAATGCTCCAATAAATGATCCTTAAAGGACAAATTCTATGATACGGTAAAAGTGTGATAGACCAATTAATTCCAAATGCAAGACTCCTTAAAAAGGAGAGGAGCAAATTATCAAAATGATCATGATAATGAGGCAAGTGCTTTAAAAGAGCATATGACATAATATTTCATAAAACATTGAGAAAGGTTCATGTATCTGAAAAATGATGAAAATGAAGAGATCTCGATAGTTATGTCATATTGGAATCGATAACAAAATGACCTTTGACGGTATCTTTGATATAATGTGGCGCTCAACATTACATGGTAATAAGGATCTTGAGTTTAAATCTGTCAAATAATATGAACTGATAAATAATTGACAAGTAAAATACACAATTCAAATATATTTTTTATTTCACTTGAAAAGTGATGTTTTGGACTTACAGTCCATAGATTAAGAATGTCATTAAGGTACAAATGAATTATTATGACTAAAGTATAACTGTAAGATTTAAAGTACAGATTGTTCCTTTGGGCATAAAGTTTTTTCACAAAAATCCTGACATTATTGTATAGAGATATATTCTCTTGTGGTGGATGCAATGAGGTTTCTTTCAAACTTGCAATAGATGAAATACTTGAATACGTATACTAAAATTGTTGTCATGTCTATCTGGACAGTGAATGTTCTATGAAAATCTTTGAAGGATTTAAAAGGTTTTAAAGTGATTCCATTAAATAGTACACCAATGATTGTGAGATCTCTTAATATAAAGAAAGATCAATTTCGATCTTATGAAAATAATTTGCACATACTATGTGTTAGTGCAATTGATGCACATATTTTTTCTGTTATTAATATTCATGAGATAATATTTTTATTAATGTGCAAGGAAGAGATAATTCACTTGGAGATATTTGATTGGTATTAAATTGGTATAAATTTAATATTTCTAACCAATACTGTCAAGGTTCTATTGGTTATATAAATGGAAGGTATTACATGAAGTCCTTTCTTCAAACAATCTATTTGCATATGAGGGTACTGTCATATTTTCAAATTTACAAGGCAGTCAGTTGTTGATACATATTCAAGTCTAATCAAGATAGCAACAACTTATAAAATAAGTGGAGATGCATATTTTTCTTTGAGGAGAAGGTTTCAGTAATATACGAAGACAATGTTGCTTGGGTAACTCAAATGAAATAAGAACATATTGAAGGAAACAAAATAAGCATATTTTACCGGAGTTTTTTCCAAGTACGATCTTCAACAAAATTTATACAAGATTGATATGTGTTATCTCTGAAATGTTAAGTGATGTTTTCGTCAGGGGGAGTAAATATTGCTACACTCTGTTTTCCTTGGCTAAGGTTTTGTCCGAATAGATTTTCCAAGTAAAGTTTTTAATGAGGCAACAACCAACACATATTACTAGAAATATGTACTCTTTTTCCTTCACTAGAATTTTTCCCACAGAGATTTTCCTAATAAGATTTTAATGAGGCATATTATCGGACATCCAAGGGGGAGTGTTGTAAATATATTATGTGGATGTCTATAACTTCAAGATGTAATTACGCCATAATGTATAGTAACTCCCACTCCTCCATAACCTTCCATGGCTAGTGTCTTCATAAATTTCATGGTTAATGTCATGTTTCTGACTAACCTTTTGTATGCATCTATGTAATACTATAAATAGAGGCATTAGAGTTCATATTGGATAGACTTGAAGATTTGATGAACACTTGAATACTTAAAAGAATAAGAAAAGTTCTCATCTCTTATCTCCCTATTTCTATTGTTCTCATCTGATATATTTCTTGTCTTATTTTGCTTTAATTTTACAACACATTTCGAATATTGTATTGATTTGTATTGGATTTATTTAGTAACAAACAACACTCTCTAAATAATTGTAAGCTAATTTATTTAAATATATTTACTAGCACAAATATAAAAATATAAAATCAAGAAAAAAAATTAAAATGATTTGAGAGATATTTTATCTTTATATAGACTTATCCCATGATATTAAATCATGTGTATTACTAATACTTCCAAATGGAAGGTATAAGTAATACATCTTATCCATTTTAACTGAATTCATATTCGATCCATCCAAATCTAATCCAAACCACTCATTTGTCACCCACCTCTACTATGCATGGTATTATAAGGATCACAATCCACCCATATAAAATATGGGTAAATATGGATTTGATCAAATATGATTTGGGTAAAATGATTGTAACCCACTTTAATCTCCTAAAGACAAAAAATATTAAATCAAAGCTAAGTTTAATACCTCAACCCCTACCATCCCACCCTACCCCTACAACCCCACCCTTGTACCCCCACCCCAAAAAAAAAAAAATTGAAATTTTTTTTTGGAATTTTTGACAAAAAAAATTTGGCATCCCTACTCCCACCCCCACCTGCCCCACCCCCAATTTTTAATTTTTTGCCAACCCTACCCTCCAACCCCACCCCTGTACCCCCACCCCAAAAAAAATTAAAAAGACATTTTTTTAAAAAAAAAATTTGAAAAAAAATTTGGCAACCCNCCCCCCCCCCCCCCCCCCCCCCCCCGCATCCCCCACCCAACCTACCCCTAATTTTTTTTTGTTTTTCGAAAAAAAATTATGTTTTTCAAAAAACATAAAAAATTCCCCCTCTTCCCCGCCCCTTCTCAACCCCACCCACCCTCCATTTTTTTTGAAAAATAAATTAATATTTTTTAAAATTAAAAATTAATATTAGAATTTTTAATTTTTAGCACATTTTAGAATTTTAAGTAGAAGTGAGAAGTGAGTGATCTATTATGGGTCTATATGGATACCATATTTTATCCATTTTGACTATATTTGTAGGAGCTCTTAAAATAGCTTGAAGCCCATATTTATCCAATTAAAATATGAGTGGTCCAAGTCATTAAATATGGGTTAAATGGACTCATTTCATTAATATGGGCTGATATTGCCACCCCCTAATGTAGGATTTATAACTTATCCATACATAGACCCAAATTCCTACCAAACATAGTACTAAATAATACCTGAACTATTTCTTCTAATACACCCTACCAAATGATCATATACTATATAAGTAAACAAACACCATAAACGAGTATATGATCTATTAAAATTTTTATTATAACTGAATAAATAATTATTCTATAATAAATATTATATCGAAACATATGGTTAATAGCATATATCCTAATAATATCATATATTTTAGAACTCCTTAATTTTAAAGATTATAAAAATGATTAATGAATAATTTGAGGAAATAAGTGAAAAGATGATTTTGTCTATGGTAGTGTGCAAAATATTCAAAACAACATTTGTTTCATGCTTTTAATATAGTAAGATATAAATTATACATAGGTATTAAACTCTCTTATTTAAAGGAGAAAAAAAATGATGCACTGGATAAACCTCAGAATCACAAGATGCATGTTTGACGGATAATTTGTTATGGATTTAGATCCAATTACAGATAGTAAGTTCCTAGCTAATGAAATGCTAAAGCTTTTACACCATAGATAGTTTTTAGAAAATGAAGATTGCGATGGCGGATGGAAATATGAAGAATTTATGTGATGATATGGTAATTAACATACTTTTGCGAATTCCAGTGAAATCTCTCATACGATTCAAATGCATTTCCAAAATTTTGTACGATCTCATACAATCATCTGTCTTCATTAATCTTCATAGCAACCGCACCATCACAAAAGATGAACTAATTCTTTTGAAACGTTCCATTAAAGTAGCACCAAGAGAATATAATAATGTCTTGTCTTTCCTTTCCAGTCATGATGATAATATTAATGATCTAAAGCCTGTTTATCCAGATCTATATATACCGCGTTTAACTTCCAGGCATGGTCATCGTTGTTATGAAATTGTTGGTCCTTGTAATGGTTTGATTGCTTTAACAGATTTCGATGCTATTGTCCTATTTAATCCTGCCACAAGAAGTTACAGGGCACTTCCACCGAGCCCTTTTAAATGTAAAGTACGTTTTCATCGTTCCATGAATGGTGGTCTTGGATTTGGCTATGACTGGATAGCTAATGACTACAAGTTTGTTAAGATTTCAGAAATTTTCAGGGATCCTCCGCAATGGCATCCGAACGAGGACAGGGAGAAAACAGTTGAAATTTATGATTTAAACATAGGTTCATGGAGAGTATTCAATTATGATACTGAAGAGTTTCCCGGTGTTCATTGGTTCCCTTGTTTCGAGATACTTTATAAGGGAGCCTATCATTGGTGTGCATATGCTGAAACAAAGATAATTCTTTGTTTCGATATGACTAGTGAAATTTTTCGCGCTATTAAGATGCCACATACTTGTCATTCCTATGATGCAAAACGTTATAGTCTTGTAGTTCTTAATGAGTCCTTAACATTGATTTGTTATGCTGGTAAACAGACAGAGCCTGATCCGATTAGAGATTTGACAGATATTTGGATGATGAAAGAGTATGGTGTATATGAATCTTGGATTAAGAAATACACAATTAAGCCTCTTTATATTGAAGCACCATTACTACTTTTGAAGGATCATTTGTTGCTTCTTCAAAGCACTAGTGGACTTGTTATGTCCGATGATCTCACTTCAGATAAATTGGAGGAAGTCAATTTATTTAGTAGTGCTCATAGTTTTAGAATGATCATTTACAAGGAATGCTTGACTCCAGTTCCAAAAGTGGAAGAGACAGTAGAACACAACTCCATGATATTGGAGAAGGTATATCTCTTCAACTTTAACTTGATGAATTAGCACCTAAGTTTCAACATAGTTGTGTTCTTGAAGATTCTACCACTTTTTTCTCTCTTGTGTCAGGTAACCTGTCTCTATTTTTTCAGTTATCACCTAGATTTATCGTAAATCCCACTTTACCCCCTTAGAGCATGTTTGCATTACTGCTGAAAACGGTTTATTTTAGAAATAGGTTTTTTAAAATAGGTTTTAGAAAAGTTCTTTTGAAAAAAATATTAATTTGTGTTTGGCTAATTCATTTAAAAGGTGTTTTCCATAATCAAATTGCGTCACCAAATTGCCTTTGACTGGTCTATATTAAAAATTGTTTTTGAGAGTTAAAAAATTTAAGTTTGTTTTTAAAAAGTATTTTCAATTTCAACAATTATTTTCTACTATATAGTAAAAATAAAAGATTTTTAATTCATAAAGCAAACACTAAAAAATATTTTCGAAAAATATTTTCTACTCACTAACTAAACATAAGAAAATAAGTCAAAAATCCACTTGTTTTCCAGAAAAACATTTGCCAGAGAAAACATTTTCCTCCATATCAAACACACCCTTGATGTGGAATGACACTAGTTGAGCTTCGTTTTTCTACCTTCAATCGAAAAGTCATTTTTTCTTATATTTAGGAAAAAAATTCCTAGAAAAAATATTTTACCAATAAAACATAAAAAAGTTGAAAAGTATTTTCTGAAAAATATTTTCCTCTTACTAAAATCAAAACCTTTTATATACAATTCCTCTTATTTTGTGTAAATTATTGTCGTACTGTTTCCAGTATCTATCTGCTATTTTTTTATCTATCAAGACACAATATGAAAAAGGTAGTTAAACTGCCGCAAGGAAGCAAACCTTTCCTTGGATAATTGTGCAATGCTATGTCTTGTTTATTTTATTTTTTTACTTTTGTCTAAATGGTATATCTTCTTAATGATATTGCTTCTTATTTGCATAGTTTACGTGCATAATATATAAATTTGCTCTTTAAAATTAGCTTCAATGGTTATATATATTCTTTTTAACTTTGAGTGTGCATAAGTAGACACTTAAAGTTGTATAAAATTATTTAAGTAGACACACATGTCCTATATGACGTCTTATGTGGCAATTCACATCCTATATGGCGTCCTACTTGTTAAATTTTTATACAAGTTTAAATGTTTACTTGCGCACACTCAAAATTGAAGGATATACATGTCAATTAAAGTCAAGTTAAAGGGTACATCTATGCATTATGTCTAATATAAATGATTCTACTTACACATTTTTGTATGTCTTATGATTCCAGTGGAGAAAATCAGAAGATTGATTTGGTGATCAAGGAATGCAAATGCCACACAGAAGTATTTTAGAAAAAACAACCAAGTCGATTGTTTGCATAATGGAAATTATTAAACATGTTTAATTGGATCATATTTTTCTTTAAGCAGATTTTGACATTTCTTTTTTTTTCTCCTTTTCTTTTTTTGGTTTATTGTGTAAGGACAACCAATTGAAAAAAATAAAATATAAGTAGTTCTGACTAGGGCGGACACACTTAAAGTAAAAAAATTCCTTTGATCTTTGATTGGCTTCTTCTCTAAGGTAACACATGGAATTCTTTCAATTATATTGTTGTAGGATTGTGATTTAGATCTTGATTGACGTATAACAAGATGTATAAACAAGCAAAACAATGGGTATATACGAAATCAATGCGAGTTGCTCTTTACCTATGCTGCAAAGTCGCCATCGATTTTGATTTTTTCCACCAAATGTTCTGTCTGGACACTGGTCAGCCACCTCAGGTGACTAGCTAGAATAACATTTATGAATTTCCACCTCTCCTACAACAAAAAAAAGCCCTTAAGTTCTAACTCTCATGTTGTAAAACCTAATTTACCTACCATTCCTATTTGATTTGCCTAACGAAACTACTGATAAAGAAATAATTATTGATCAATATGTGAATATTGTTGTAACACCTCGATCTTAGAAGGAGCTACTTCTAGAAAGAACTAAATTGGAAAGTGCCAATTTGAGATTTGTCCAAGTTATGTTGAAGTTGTGAGTTGTGGGTCAACTTCAAATGACCATAACTTTTAGTACAAGATGAGTTAGGTGGACCATAAGATATCAAATAAAAGGTCATTGATCCTCTTTCCAACGCCACCGAGTTTGCTAAATTCCAAGTTCGGATGAGGGAGATATGCCCGTTTAAGTTCAACCTGTCCAATTAAGGAAATTTACACAAATTAATGAGGGGTATTTTGGTCTTTTCCTTACCCCATCAGCTTTAAACGTTTTAGTAATACTTTAGAGGTTTAAACTGATTTGGGTTAGTTTTCACAATTATAAAATACGCTTAGGGTTTTAGAGAAAAGTTCAAGAGGAGAAAGAAAGGAAACGATTCAAGCGCTCAAGGGTTTCTTGCAATCTTCGAGGGGTCAAGACGGCGATGGATAGGATACTTGGCGCATCGCCAACCTAGTCGGCGATGCTCGACTAATACCGTTGATCGGTCCAAAAGCTGAAACTCTAGAAAAGTATAAATGCGATTTTTAAAAGATTTTTTAGGAGTTCTTCCAGAGTTCTTCCAGTTTCAAAAGTTGAGATACATTCTAACTGTAACACCCCTCAAAATGAATTAGGATGAACTAGAGCCAAGAGCTAGGGTTCTATAGTGTGTCGTATGTGAAATAGTTTCGTAGATGAGACTTTATGTGTTGTGAATGAGGAGTTTAATGGTAGGGCATCAAGGTGTGCATTAGACCTAGTAGCCTAGATGACCTATAGGTGTTTGGTGGTGCATGGGAAGGGCAGAGGGCCAAGGCTGCCCAAGCTTGGCAGCCACTGCATAAGAGTTCACGACCACCTTCACGACCAGTGGTGTGGACCACGGTCCGTGAAGGGGTCCTTGAAGATGCCTTAGACACTTGGGAGGCCAGCCAAGAGGCCAATACACTGCTCCAAGTTCACGAGGCACTTCACGAGTCGTTTGCTTGACCACGGCCCGTCAAAGTGCCCGTGAAGGTGCCTTAGCAAATTAGGGTGGTTGAGGGCCAAAGAGGGTTGAAGGACCTACTGGTCCTTGGACCACGGGCACCACCACGGACCGTGGTGCCCTTCAAGGACCGTCCAAGTGGGCGTGGTCCCTGACGGGGCTGCCCAAATGAAGGGCTTTTAAGTAATTTCGTTTTAGTCGTTTATTCTGTAGGGTTGATTTTAAATGGTTTATATGATAAATATATAAGGTTTTAAGTCTTTTAACAAGTCATTAACTCTCTTTTCCCAAATCAAATCCCAAAGTCTTGCTCTCTCTATATTTTTCTCAAGCTCAAGGAAGAAGAAGAGGTGGAACCTAGGGTTCTAGATTTCAAGCTTTCTTCATCAAATTTTCGTGGGATTCATCAAGTCTAAGGTATGGTGACCCTTGATCCTTGATTATCCTTTCTTTCAAGGAGTCCATTCAAAAGGGTTTCAAAAGTCTTCAAAGAACAAAAAGGCCTAATTTCTATTCTAAGCATGGGTTCATTGATAACTTGTTTTCAAAAGCATTACATTGGTGAATTAAAGTATAATTGATGATTTTATATGAACTTTCTTCACGAATCCATGTTTTCACTAAAATCCTAAATTTGCTATGAAGTGGGTCTATTTCTATAAATTCAAAGTTGATGGAAATATGTGTAAAGTGAATTGTATGGATATCTCTTGTGTTGTTTAATGTTTATCCATGATTAATTGTTGATAATGGGTGAATTAAGGGTGGTAAGCCTTATGGGTGAAGTATTGATGATTGCTTGGATTTTGGTGATTTTGGCTATGGCTTTGGATTATGGTAAGAAAGCTTGAACTCTCTTTATTGAATTGATTGTTGTTGGTAGGTTGAATCCACCTTTGGTGGGAGTGTTATATCTTATTCTTGTGTGGTATTATTGTGAATTGACGCCATGAAGGGCATTATATAGGTGTCATTATATTGTTGTATCTTTATACATGTATGAGGCTATATGTAAAGTCCTATATGAAGCTATATGTAAAGTCCTATATGAAGCTATATGTAAAGTTTGTGTGAAGCTATACTGTGAAGAGGTCCTAATGGTATTAAAGTGATATTGTATAGAGTGTTATTATGCTAATGTGAAAGCATGTTTCTCTCGAAATGGTGATATGTGGTGAGAATGGACTATGATGAGTCTTTATAAGATGATGTTGTAGTTCATATGCTAGACTTGAGCATCTTGTCTTGTGTCATGAATGCTTGAGTATATATATGAATGTGTGGTTGGGCTATGACTTAGTAATGGAGCTCTTCCTATAAATGCTAAAAGAGGAATTCTAGGCCAAGACTTGAATTGGTAGACTTAAGCATAGTGCCTTTTTATGAGTCTAGCTTTCCAAAGTAAATGTATAACCTTGAAGGATGGGCCTTAGGGTGATGTTCCCTTCTTGAGTGAAATGATAGACTTAGAGATGGATGGAGCCGGAACGGCATGAGAATCCTTATCTAAGAAAGTCAAATGAGCTATCCTTATGAACCTAGATTGGCTATGACTAAGAAATGGGGCCTTTCTTGGGAAGAGGTACTATGAGTTGGTTGAACTAGAAAAGGAACCCTCTCTAGTACATATGTGACTGAATACTCTATGGAAACCAAGGCTAAGCACCGAGTGGGTGTGGTTAGGATGGTGTCCTAGTTGAGCATGAGATTAGGCATAATGAACATCCTTGGACATCTCTTAAACCATGTACCAACATGGGTTGCTTTTAGTTCTACCCTTGGCAAGTAGAACAACCTCCATGAAGTAGGATAGACTCCAAATTCCATACCTTGCTAGTGTGGTCTATGTCGGTTAAGGCCTATTTCCATCATATGGGATGTGCACTCTAGTATTGGATCGGTTCTACAACGTGTAGATAGTAGTATGGGATGTTATCTACACATGGCACGAGTAGGCTTAGAAGATACTAAAGTGAGTTCCCTAAGCCTTAGGGCTATTATGTGATTGTCCCCTATATGATGGTGTGTCTCCTAAATGATTTTATAAAGAATGTTGACTTAGTATGTTTTAATGTAATGATAAAACCCTTGTCTATGGTAACTCTTAGAAACACTTCGGTGTATATGAAGAGGTTGTATGGGCGGTCACTTCATTATTCACTTAAGTGTGGCTTAGGGTGACTTGAGATAGAGGCTTAAATGGTAATGAAGGACTTACTTTGCTATCTTGTTTAAGTATTGTACACTTGTGTTAATTGAGTTGTAAATGATGTAAATATGGTCTTATTTGAGAATGGTGACTTGAAATGTGGGTTTATGCTTGCAGTCGTAAAGGTTTGTTAAAGAAGGTCTTAAAAGCATAGATTTCTTGTAAATGTCTGTTGTGCATGTTTTCTTGCATGGTCATCATATTTAGTACTTATTGTACTAATTCCATAATTCTCTATTGTTACAAGTGTAGGTGGTGGAAAGTGAAGAGATCTTTTGAGGAAGCTTGGGATATTGACTCTTCTCAAGAAGCTTGGTATGTCCTCATATATTCGAGGACATAGTTGTTTCCTTTCTAGTATTTCCACTTAGACATTGTATAAGACTTATATTTTGTTGTAAAGGGGTGTGCCCCTAAGATGTCCTATTCGTGTCTAAGATGGTACATGAGACTTAGAAATTCTACTTCGTTACATTTGAAAGATTTTATGAGTATTATGAACTTGTTTTAATAATTGTTTAAATTCCTTACGGTTTTTATTACCGAATGCGATGAATGAATGCTAAGGCTTGTATGAGACCTCCGAGAGGTCGATTACGCATGTAACGGCTAGGGGTTACTCTCGGGTCGTTACACTGACTCTGGGTTTTGATCCAAAGACTTTTCTTAGTAGTTTTTTAGTAGAGTTTTGAATTGGGTTTTGATTTTAATTTGATTCCAAGCATTATGAAGACTTGAATTTTCTTACCCAGCTGATGGGGAATCTAATTGGTAATATTTTCTTGCTTTCTATAATGTGTGGCTAAAACCCCCATTCTTTGGGGTGTGATCATGTAATTAATTGTCTCAATAAGCTTATGGGTGTTATTGTTTATTGATTTAAATATTGATTTGAAGTGGGTTTGATTGATGGTTGTGTATTAACCCATGAATTGTAGTTGCAAATGCAATTCTAACTTAGTATTCTAGCCTTTCTTGAGAAAGAGGTTCTAGAATTACTATATTGTAGTGATTGAGTTATCGTTGATTCAGCTCGAGAGAATGAATCTGAATTCGATCATACCAATCTAGCTCGAGATAGTAGATTAATTGATGCATTAGGTTGTTTATATTGTTATGTTTGTTGAGGTTTGAGAGAACTCACATGAATCGTGTTAGTTGATCGATAGATAGCTATCACATGTAAAACCTAGTCTACCCACTAAGATTCAGCGTCCTTTAGTAAATTATAATCACCCATATAGCAAAATTAGCCTTTAATTGATCACATCCCCTAGAATTCCTCTCTACTTGATTGCTACCCTATTTTTGTAGTTGTTAATTGTCACTCTAAACCCCCCATATGACATTTATTGTCAACCCCTTCAATTTACTTTAATAGTTACGATAATGTTTACTTCTACAAACGACTAGAACGCACCTTTTACTTCATAATTGAATTCCATTATGTATCACTCCCTGTGGGATCGACCCCAACTCTTCGTTGGGTTTATACTAGATTGTGATCGCCTACACTTAGAATTGGATGAAGTGTAGTGTTACCAATAGCATCCCGAAACTCAGCATTAGTGACCTCTCCTTGGGGTTGTACTTCTGGTCCATTGGGAACCCATTGAGCCTGGGGATCAACAGTCCTCCTAGTAGGAACACCTCAGACATCTCTTCTTGGAGGCATGATCTGAAAGATACGTGCAAGCACGAATTAGAAAGAAACTTTATAGAGTTGAACTCTATCGCACGAAAAGAATATGAAAGAAGTGAGATAGTTCCTAAATGTTGTAACCTCCTAATTATAGATGTGTCTCGCTTCACACCAATAATTAGGACTCTACAGACACACACCCTAGGACTCTTGAAAACCTGGCTCTGATACCAAGTTTGTCATACTCCGAGCCTATACCCTGACCGTGGCCGACACTCGAGAACCATTGCTGGCCCCAGCGAACCCTTAGCCTCGCTCAATATTCAACGAAAGACTTACTCAACAACATTTGAACTCAATTGCAAAGATTTAACTCAACTGTCTCAAATAAATAACTCAGAATATATAAGGATATTCAACTAGCCAGAAATAGGCAACTCAAGTCTTTAAAACATTTAACAAAAGAAATGGAAAAGACTCCTCAAAACACTACCATCTATTAAGCCTCTAATGACAATGATGGAAGTTGGGACGAGACCCACGACATCATCCTTAAACATTATTCTATTAAACATATTATGAATTGTGATCACCAAAGCATGAGTAGCTAAATCCATAACTAGAGTTGTAGGAACCATGAGTAATTAAAAAAGTAGAACTAATAATTAAGTAATTCTTGAATTGTGTTTATGCATGTATTGTTGATCTCTTCATTTTGAATGCTTTTTAATGGTGCGCAACGTTACAACTTGCCTTATTCCTACTTGCCCAACCAAGGAAGTAACAAATAGGAAAAGATATTAAACAATAGAGATTTAGCGTTGATAATCCGCTATCTAATAGCCTAACCTACATATTCAAGGGATAATTTGGGGTCAAGGGTAAGGATTAGTAAAGCATACACATGTAGACCGACCAAGTTGCATGGTGAAATTCTCTACTGAGACTACCAATCACTTAGGAGATACTTAACTTACCAACTATGCATATCAAACACTAAATAATGGTTACTATTATGAGGTTTATTGCATTAAGACCTTGTGGGGAACACATATGCCCTAGTTCCATCATATATTAATCTTACAAAACTTGAATCTTGTTTACTTGGTTACTTGTTACTTAAATTAATCAATAAATATTTTGTGTTACAAAACCCCATTTTTATGGAGCTAATCTGACTAAAAGTACAATCAACAGTAAATTAGCCTAAGTCTAGACCATATTTCTCGTGGGATCAACCCTAGCCTCTATCAGATTTTTTATTTGACAACGATCACTTATACTTCGTTAGAAAAGTGTAATTTGGGTGTATCACTTGTTCAAGCAGTGGCTTGACTAGTGCAACTTGGTGGATCTGTGCTTTAAAGGTTGAAAGTTACTTGGTCTAATAAAAGGTACAAAAATAGATGTAACATTATCCTTGAAAGACTAGATAGGTGCCTCGTCAACAACTACTGGATCTTGAAGTACCCCAGATCTCTGTCACCCACCTACCTGGGATTAAGTCTGACCACTACCCATTTCAAGTCAAACTTTGGACCCCCCCCCCCTTAAACCCCCAACCATGCTAAACCTTTCAGATTGGAACTCATGTGGTGTGGGCATCCATCTTTTAAAAGCCAGTACAGTCTTATTTTGAGCAAACTACTAGCCCGACTGGTGCTATTGACCTTTTTCCAAACTAAGCCCCCCCAATGGAACAGGCTCATTTTTGGAAATATCTTTTGGAAAATGAGAAAGCTCCTTGCTATATAGATGGAATCCAAAAATCCATCCACTTCCCCATAGATCCTTTCTCTAAAATCTGAAAACTGAGTTTCTTAAGGATTATGACACCATGCTCAAAGTGGAGGAAGAGTTTTGGAGAACCAAATCTAGAATGAGTAGGTTGGTGAGGGAGATGCTAACACCAAATTCTTTCATACTTCCACTATCAATAGAAAAATGAGAAACAAAATTTGTAGCCTCAAAGATGATTTTGGCAACCTCCTCATCAACCATGAGGACATTGCTAAACACATCCACTCCTACAACTCTAATCTCTTCACCATAGAGTAGACCGTTTCCACCCTTCATAACAACTCTAACACCAATTCCATACCCCCTCTAAATCATATTGATTACTCCCACCTTGATGCCCCCTTCAGGGACTCTGAAATCATCACTACCCTAAAATCCTTCAAACCCCTCAAGGCTCTTGGATCTGATAGGCTTCACCCCGTTCTATCAAAGGTTCTGGGACATTGTTGGTAATAAAACCTCTAACTTCTTCATAGAGGTCTTCTCCACCAACATGATGCTTGATCACATGAACTCCACCCTACTTTGCCTCATTCCCAAGTATCTTAATGCTTCCAACATCTGGAATTTTAGGCCCATCGGGCTCTGCAACACTGGCTACAAGCTAGTGACAAAAATTATTGTCAACAAGATCAAACATTTGCTCTCCTCCATTATTGGGCCAACCAGGACAACTTCGTCTCTAATAAAAGAGTTGACGACAATGATGTTATTGTCTAAGAGTATATCTGTAACTTCAAAAAAATGAGAGGAACAAACTCCAACATGATCCTTAAGATTGAACTCAAAAAACTTTTGATAAGCTTGAATGGTCTTCCATCAGAGACACACTCAATGCCTTGAATTTCCCTCCTAACCTCACTGAGATCATCATCATGTCTTATGTAAGTACAAGCTCCATATCCAATCTAATAAATGGAGGAAATACTGACTTCTTTAAGCCCAATAGGGAATCAGACAAGGAAACTTCATTTCCCCTACCTCTTCATTCATTGCATGGAAAGACGTTCTAGATGTATCTGCTAAGAAATGACTAACAAGAACTGGTACCCCATCAAAATCACTATCTCTGGACCAAAAATTTCTCATATTTTCTTTGTTGATGACCGCACTCTGTTTTCGAGGGCCAACCCCCATAACTGCACTACCATCACCACGACTCTCAATGACTTTTGCTCCAAATATGGTCAGAGTATCGACTACCTTAAGTCTAAGGTCATTTTCTCCTCTAGCTGCTCCTAGGAAAATGCTACCTTCTGCCCAATATCCTTAACATTCATGCTAGTACCTCGTTCAGGGAATACCTTAGGTTTCCCATCTTCCATAGGAGACCTGTAAATGGTGATATCTGATTCATCATAGATAGCATGAACAACAGACTTGCTGGCTGGAAATCCAAATTTCTGAATATAAGTGGCAGAACTGTCTTTACTAAAGCCTCATTTGGAAGCATCTCCAACCATGTTATGCAATTCACTAAGTTTCCTTCAAAGATTCTCATTATCATAGATAGAATTTAGAGGAACTTTATTTGGGGAACTTGTGCTGAGAAGAAAATAACCCACATGTTCAACTGAAACATCCTTACTTGCAAGAAAAAATGGAGGTCTTGGCATTCAGAGTAAGATAAAAAAAAAAGCAAGGCCCTCCACACCAACCTCACTTGGTGGTTATACCATAACCCTACCAGCCTTTGGGGAAATGTGTTGATTAGTAAGTACTCCAGACCTAACCAAAATTGGAGGAAGAGACCAATCTTTAGGATCTAGAAGTGTGTCTTGGAAGGTTGGAAAGACTCCACGGAGGGCCATAGGTGGACTGTGCTTAATCAAAACAAAATCAACTTCTACAATAACAAGTGACACTCTCTCCAAACTCCATTAGGAGTTTGATCCAAGGCTCCCTCCCTCTTGGGGAAGACAACCTCAAAGTTAGTGAGGTCATTAACAACGGGACTTGGGAAATGGATTCACCTCCCTAAAGACCTAAGGGCTAGTATCATCGAGCATCCCTCAATCTTCAACAATAACAGGCACGATAAGCTTGTTTGGGACCTTTCCAATAATGACACCTTCACCACCAAAAGTGCCTACCACCTTATCTAGAATCAAAGCCACCCCATCCTAGGAAGTAATAACCTTAAAGATTTTGACTGGATTTGGGAAACCCCCTTCCCCCAATAAAATCAAAACCTTTCTCTGGTTAATGCATCACCACTGACTCCCCACCTCTTATAACCTCTGCATAGTATTTGTCTAACTGTCCCCAGCTCTTGCTCCACCCGTAGACACAACAGAGAAGACACTAACCACATCTTATTCACCTACGCTAATGCCAAGACCGTTTAGGAGATTGTTCAATGCAAGAAATCCTCTATCCACATGATCAAACCCTCCTTCTCTACCCTGACCAACTGGAAAAATCCTCTGGGACTCCTCCAAAGGGAAGTTGTATGACAACTACATCCCTTGGGATATTTTGCTGCCACAGTATTTTTGGAATAATTAGACTACCAGGAATAAGAATTTGTTCAAGAACAAGAAAGATCTTGTTGACTTCAACACTACCCTCCACCACGCCACTGAGTACCATCTACTTATTGCTACTAAAAAAGAAAATAACAGCAACACTACTGAGATTCGGGTATAATGGACCCCCCCCCCTCCGAGGAAGATTCATGCTCAATACAGATGGTTCAAAGAGTAGAAACATTAGAGAGGGTGGCATGGGTGGTGGCTTTTGAAATGATAAAGGGGAATAGATCCTATTCTTTGCCTCAAAAACCCCTTGCAATAACCCTATGTTAGCTGAGCTTAGATCCCTCAGACATGGCCTTCAAATGGTTGTTGAGCACAACTTTAAGCCAATTGATACTAACATTGACTCCTCTGAGGTAATCCACATACTAACTTATGACAACCTTCTTCACTCTAACATAATTTCTAAATGCAGGTTACTAATGTTGAGGTTGGAGGCAACACTACCACTTCACATATTTAGAGAGTAGAATAGGATGGCACGCCTATTAAGCAAGCACGATGCGAAATCTGAAGGCTGGACACCAACTTTTTTTATAGCTCCTCCCATGTTTGGATATAAGGTTGTTCGGGAAGATATTTTAGGAACTATGTTCCCTAGGAAACTATCATCTTGTAATGGCTATTTTGATGGAACCTATGTGGGCCTAAACTGCTATAGTTTTGTTGCACGCAACAATAACACTCTTGTGCTAAACTAACCTTATATATATATAATATCCTTTTGACCCAAAAAAAAATTAAAAATGATGAAAGAGAAAAAAGTTTGAAAAAATATATATTTATGGAACCATAATGCCACTTGTCAATCATGGGTGAGCCTCGCACACCCCTTTTATTTTTTTATTTTTTTGGTTTCCCACCCGGTGTTCGGAGTCCATATTAGAGCTCCGACTAAATTCGAATCGCGCACTACAGGGCCCACTCGGGGGTGGCACTCCCAACAAAATTTTCTCCATACCCAAGACTCGAACTCGAGACCTCTCTGGTTAAGGGTGAAGCACTCGCACACCCCTTTTATTGATTGTGCCTCAGCCATGATAAAAAATTTCGAAGAGCACCATGAGGGCAAGGTTACCTTCTTTTCGTTTCAAGTCAAAGTTAAATGAAAATACATTGTTCCATTTCTTGCCTTGAAAGTCTACTTTTTATGACAAAGAAACAAGTGACTATTGAAAAAATGATTCCTACTAGGGATAGGGATGGTAGAATGGGTAATTTATATGGGTACCCATCTTAAATGAGTTGAGTATTCAATTCATTTAAAATGGATAAAAAACAAGTCAAACTCATATTACCCATTTAAAAGTGGGTAGTTAAATGGGTAANTTTTGTTTAAAAAAAAATACGACGTTGATTTTTTAAATGAAAAAGTGAAAATGAAGAACATAAATAAAAATGAAGAAATCATAAATTTAGTATTTTGAGTTTAAATGGTATATAAAATAGAGTTCAAGAATTAAAATGGAACAAGGCTGAGTTAGAGTGTCAAAATGAAAAATGAGGGCAAGTTAGATGATTTGTGTATGTGTTTTTAATTGGCTTTTATGCCATGTCATGGCATGTGAAGTACATACATCCCACTTTGTTGATTCTTTGGAAGGAAGTGCCTAAATGGAACATATAAATTAGAGTTGAAGGGTTGAAATGGAATAAAGTTGAGTTGGAGTGCCAAAATAAAATTTAGAGACAAGTTTAAGGGTTTGCATGTGTTTGGCCTTTTTATTTAACTCATTTTCATTCGACATTCCTACCAAAAATTCTGCACGAATTTTCTTTATGTAATTATATTGTTTTTCTAATTGAAACCAAAAGGAATACTGGACACAGAATTAGAAACACAACGAATGGCAAATCTAATTATGTCATCTTCCTTTATTCTGACTTGAACATCCCAACAAACGCAGCCGAAACAGGTAAAAGAATTTTGGGTACCATAGTCTACAATATTCATAGACAACCAAAAAGGGGTCTTCATCAGTTTTCTACCTCACAAATAAATATCTGAATGTACATCAATAATAGAAGAGAAGCTGTAACAAACAACTTACAGATGAACAAATCCTTATGACCATACTAACCCTCTTGGCCTATCAAGCATTCGTCTGATGCTTGTAGCAAAGAAAATGTAGGAGTCGAAGAAAACTAGCATCTACAGATCTGTTATAATTAATTTGCGATTTCTAGGTTGATTTCAATCTAGAGGTCATTAGAGAAATTTATAAACAAATAGGTAACATATAAAATAAGTTTTTACATTATCGACGAAAATGGATATTTACAACTGATGCCTGCAGAAACAAGGTTTGTTGAACAGAAAGTGCAAGGGGTAATATTGGGTGGAAGAGGAAGGAACAGATCTTCTTAGTTCGCCCATCCGTGCTGCCAGCTTCGGGTCCTGATAGTAAATGTACATTAAGAATAAGCAGCATAAGAAAACAAGCCAAGTTTTACCACCAGAAGATGAAGCATGTCAACAATTCTAAACAAAAAGTCAGTACCTGGCTTCATTTTGAATTTCAGGATATTGGGTTGTCTTCTAGAAATGAATTTGATTGGATGGTCAGTAGACTGTCTATGTCGGTCAATAGCTGAAATAAGCTGCAAAGGAAGGCTAATCAGGAATTTAAAACGAGAAAATTTCCAAACTTATATATAGAATTAACACTTATAAATTGCAATTAAGCAAACACTACACATTGCGGTGTAGATGAGAGAGGGCTGAGTAGATTCAACAAACTGCTGCAAAGAAATAGCACGCTCTGAAAAGTTCTGAAGTATCAGAATGATACTAAACTAAGATTGTACATGAAGGACCAACTGTAATCTAATTGGAAATTATTCTCAGCATTGTCAACATGGTTGCAATATTAATATATCTGCAGTTAGATCTGAAATTTGCAAAGAAAGAAAAAATACCCTCCTATCAACTTCCTCAAAAATTACCAAATATCATCCACTGTTGCAGAAAATAAGCCTAGATGATTCGGTTTATTGTTAGATATAAGATGAAATGTTCATCCACTAAGGACAACTCTCTCAACCCAGACTAGGTTGTCAAATGGCACGTTGAACCCAATTTTGGCAAGTAAAAACATACTCATGCCTGGGAAACGAGCTGAGACGGCTTGGAGCTCGACTCGGCTTTTCTCGCCTGTATTTAGTTCAGCTCAGTTTTGGTGAAAATTAAGCTACTCTCTATTAAAACTAGGTCTAGGTTGAGCCGGCTTGGTTGGCTTGTTTTGATCATGCTTTAAAACTAAAATTCATCCATTAATCTAAGTCAAGTTAGCAAGATGTTAATTCAATAATTATTATTTACTAGTAACAAATTTATTTTGTACTCCTTTAATAATTTAATGTAAGTATTTTTTTATATACATCATTACTAAAAATATTTTATGGGCGGTGAAAAATGCTATTAATATTTTAAGTTTAAGAACTCAAAAATTAAAGAAAATTAATACTGTGCAGATTTCTTGAATTTATTGTTGATTTTTTTTTTCTGAATATTCTATACTATGTTTGATATTAAGTTACCTTCATTTAAATTTAAGGTTTAACTTAGACTAATAATACATATAATTCAATCACACTTGAATGCAATCACCAAATTATACTACGGGGTCATTTGGAAGGATGCATTAGAAAAAAAATAATACATTAGCTTTATGTATTACTAATACCTTCTTTTTTTTGTACATCTTTTTGGTATTGTGCTATGTATAACTAATAGATGACGAACCATGGTAGGGAAAAGACATAAATTCCCCCTTGAACTTGTCTCAAAAAGTCAGTTACGTGCTTAAACTATCATAGTGACCTATTACACACCTATACTATTCAAAAGTGAATTTTCTTACCTCCTAAAACTGATGTGGAAAAAAAATAAAACAAAATTAAAAAATAGGCGCGTCAGTTTGAAATTAAAGTAAAAATAAAAAGTTAGAATCCTCTTTTCCACCCCCCCCCCCCCCCCCCCCCCCCCCNCAAACCCCACCCATTGTCCTCTTCTTCTTCATTCTTTATTTTCATCACACTTCTTTATTTTTTATCACAATCTTAAAGCGCAATTTTTTTCTGATTCGCAATTAGGTTAATTCTCATAGATTTGTCAGTGAATAATTGTATTTTATCTAGAAAAATTTTGATCGATTGTTTCTATCTTTTTCATTTTTTTTTTGACTTTGTTAATGAATTTTTGGTTGTTAATCAATTTTTGGGTTTGGTGGTAATAGCAGTTTATGGGTTTGGTGGTGATGGGTGGCGGATGACAAACATTAAATGAGATAATTGAAGGTGGTGAAGAAGAAAAAATCGATATTGATAATGGTGGTGGTGATATTTGGTGCTGGGTGACAAAGAAGAAGAAGTGAAGGTGATATAGTGGTGGTGAAGAACAAAATCAATAGTAAAGGTGGGGCCGGATATGATTTTCCGATGAAATGAGAATTGAAAATGGGTGGAATTAGTGATGAAGAAGATATAATTATTAGAGAATTAAAACAATTAATTAGGGATTAGTTAGAGTAAAATATAGTTAACAAAAGAAAAGTTAATTAATAAAGAAAAGAAAAAAAAATTATAATTTATGACACAACGCTGACGTAGCAGCGAGTATAATACACCACATAATGTGAGAGTGGTGTTACATGTCTCAAGGTGGTAATAAATTCACTTTTGAGTAGTTAAGGTGTGTAATAGGTCACCAGGATAGTTTAAACGTGTAACTGACTTTTCGGGACAAGTGCAGAGGGGAATCTATGTCTTTTGTGGGGATTTTTAGTGCATGCATTAGCATAGTTGAAGACACAATTGCCCCGAGTGTTCCCACGTCCTTCCCACCATATTTGTGGAGGGTGTTTTTGTAAACAAATAATTATTTTTCAGCTATCATGCAATGCATGTTAATTTAAGAGAAAAGACATAAAGTGACACCGGAAGTTGTCCCGAATTTTCAAAATGACACCTTAACTATGCGGGCGTCCTATTACCCCCCTATACAATTCCGAACATATATTATTACATCATTTTCGATCAATTCCAGATTTTAAATGGCAAGTGTTATCAGACATCAATCATTGTGTGACACGTGTTAATTTAATTTGAAATATAATTTTTTTTTCATTTTAAGTTTTTCTTTATTTCTCTCTCTTACTTTTTGACTTAATTTAATTTTATTACTTTAATTTTGATTTCATTTTAAACTCTACTTCATCTTCCACCCCTACTTTCAAGCTACCCATCCCTCTGTTTTCTTTCTTTTTTCTTCTCCTTCTTCTTTGTCAAATTCCTTTCTTTCCGAAATTATACTATTTTATAGACTTTGTTGAGTTATTGATAACAAAACTAATTATTTTTCTAAGAAAAATCAAAAATTTGAAGGTATCATCAATTAATTTATCTCATTTTCATATAACTTCAAAACTAGAAATGATAATTTTGAAAGAATCAGAATTCTCCGAAAATTGAAAAAGTTCAATTGAAATTTGGATAAAAAACCTAAATAACACCTACTAATCATCTTGAAATGTAATGGGTTTATCAAATTATTCAAAATGTAATAAAATATTTAGATATAATTTTAAAATTGAAGAGAGTTAAACTAATAGTAGTAAAAAAGGGAGGTGGAGTTGTGGTAAAAAGTGACATTGAAAGTGAGAAGCTACAATAAAGATGACAATGAATTTTTGAAGAAGAAGAAAGAAAGAAAAAGAAAAAATAATAAGGAGAAAAAGTTAAAATAATAAGAAAAACAAGAAAATATATTTTATAGCAAAATACTTGTAAAATAAAATTATATTCGTTTCTTTAGTTTGTTCACGCTCTTTAAGAGAGTGCATACACTCTCCATGCCAAGTGGACAAAAAATGATGTAATAATATCAGTTCAGGATTGTTTATGGGGTTAATAACGCTTGCATAGTTTAGGTGTCCTCTTGAAAATTCGGAATAACTTCAGGTGTCACTTTATGTCTTTTCTCTTATTTTTATACACCAAACCAAACCGGACATAAGAAATAATCTCAGCATCATGTCAACATAACTAATACTCTCTACTCAACACTAGTCTTATACACCCTATCAAACGACCCCTAATACTTATTTTTCTTAATTAACCAATTTGTTATAAATTTAATAATTTTTTAATGACATAGTAGTTTATAGAACTAAACATTGAAGAGTTGATTCAGGCTAAGCTCGACTGATCGAGTCGGTTGGGCTCACTGAAGCTCGGCTTGACACCCGATCATTTGCATCAATAACCCAACTAACTAATGTTTACTGGGTCAATAAGGGCTCGGTTATCATGGGACGTAACCTAATGCGATCAAGTCAAAAACCTTTCATCAGTTGATTGTCTTCCATAGTTTGTTGGATATCCCCTAAACCAAAAAGAACTTTATTTTCCACAATGGAGAAAAATGTATGGATGTGTAAATAGTGATGGTATTCATAAAAGGAAGAAGGACCAAACATGCCTACCAACTATTCATAATAGAATAACTTTGTCCTCCATTTGAATTGTACCCTAAATAAATAGAACAATTTTACCCTCCGTCTGGATTCGGTCTCAAATATGCTTTTAACGTTAAAGAAGTCACTCAAATTTGCCTCTCAAAACTCTAACGAATTCACATTTTTTCAATCAACCATTTCACTTAAGTCAACGGTTTATTTGACTTCTATTTTCTAAAATGACGAGAGGAAGAACAAAAGAGTAAAGGAAAAGAAAAACGAATATGTAGAAGTTATATTTTCTTAATAAATATACATAAAAAGGGATGGGCAATATTTCCCCAAACATTCCTTTTTGCTCAACGGATGACTAATAATTTTCTCTTCGAAGATCATTACTTCTTGGTCACAATTGCGATCATACGCATAAGTTATATCAATTTAGTTCACCAAATATAAATTGATATACAAAATTGCAATTTCTTCAGCACGATCAAAAACTTTTGTGAAGTGTACACAACAACTCCTTCCAATTTCTTCATTTACTTTAAGTTATATCTCACATCTTTAAGAATTTTCAATTCGATATTGGGATATTGAAGATTATTTATTTTCTCTTTAAGATGTCCGATTTGCTGAATGTGTTGTATTTTAATTTATTAAACATCATGAGGGTAAAGATTTTTTTTAATGGGGGGAAGACAGAAATATGATGAGAAATTAGATGTAACCCAACTTTTTACGGTTTGTATAATTTCTTTGAGCAATTGTTTTTACAAGAACATTTAAGCATTAAGATTATTATCTTTCAAGGTGACACTCTATTTTTTAATAAATATAATATTATTTTTTGTTAACTTGTACTTAAATATAATATGTTTTAATTGTTTTAAATGAGAGAAAAATAAAATATTTAACGTCTGTTAATTTTGATAGGCAAATTGGAGCAAGTTCGTCCGCGATAAGGGCAAATTTAGGGCCAAATTTAAACGAACAGCAAATTAGTTCTGTTTCCCATAGTTGAGGAGCAAATCTGAGTCAGTTCACCAATGATAAGGGCATATTAAGGATGAAATTCAAATGGAGGGCAAAATTGTTCTATTTTTCATAGTTGAGCACTTTTGGGCTTTTGGCCCTTTTCCCTTGATTTTTTTCCTTGGTAGAGGGAATGATCAAATTGACAGAGGATATTACACACCAAAACCAAAAGTTTTTTTCTATATAGAGGAAGTGGGTAATAATAAAGAGAAATTCATACAAAACCGAATTAAAGAGAAAAGAAGAGAGAGTTCACGTGTAAAAGGGTCAAGAGGGAACTATACCCACCAAATCTAAAGAAAATTCTCTTCATATGGAAGTGTGTATGGAGGTACTACGAGATACATACCCTTTAAACCAAAGAAAAAAGCTGCACTTTCCTCAGTAGGGAGAAAGCATTATAAGCTTAAAGTGAGAATTCACTCAACAACCAAAGGAGAAACATTTTCTTTTCTTTTCTTTTTTTTATATAGAGGCATGAAAAATGAAGAGAGAAAAATACTTGCCAAACTAAACCAAAGAGGACTATTACTTACACATTGCTGTGTGTAAAACTGTAGAGAGAATTTAAGGGGGGAGGAGATAAATATACCGACCAAACAAAACAAAAAACTTCATTTGCTTAAAGAGGAGAGCTTGTTTTCTTTCCTTTACGCAGAGAACGTATGTGGAAGTATAGAGAAACAACCAACCATGCCAAACCCAAAAATACAAACAAAAACAAACTCTTCCTGATTTTCTGAAGGATTAATTTGGGTTACCCTGATCCAAACTGTTGGTCAGGTTAATTTCGGTTACGCCCAAATTAACCCATCAATGAATATATCCCTCATTGAACACATTCAAGATGGGATTGTTACACTTTTGTAGGTTAAACTTGACAACCTTGCTCCATGCCTAACTAAAGAACTACTTTCTACCTCCACTTTGGAGTAGCTTACTTCACCACGTTCAATACATAGAAAAAAAAGAAATTCTTTTACCACACAATACATGCACATTGCAATCATAAAAGTTCTTTGAATAATGCAATTCCATTTAATCCCCCACACATGGCGATGATTGCTATCATTTTCAGGAACAAGTGTTGATAACTAATAAAGAATTTTTAAATTGCCCAGTAGCATCTGAGTCTTAAATTTTGAATGTCTCTAACTTGAACTAAGAAGAAGATAAATGCTTAGCCAATTTCCAGGTACTCAAGGAACATTTGGCACGTATGCCTACTAAGTCTTTTTCTAATACTAAAACTGCTAAGACCATCATAAGCTCTAGATTCAGGAGTTTCTGCTATAAATGAACATAAGGAAAAGATATATTTTTGCTGGAAAAGATAGTTTTATCAGGCAATGGATGCACTATAAACAGTTCATTCGTTATGTATTATGCATAACCTTCCGAGAAACAGAAAATCTGCATGCATCAGGGGTTGACATAGAAATGGTGAACAAAAAGAACCTTAATGGGTTCTATCAAAGACTGTTAGCCACTAACTCTTCTGATTGATCCAGATATAGGGGAAGGCCAACGCATCAAAGTAATTTAAGGTTCAGCAATCGACCTAACAAGTTCAAACACTAGAATACACCCCCAACCCAACAAAAAGAGGGAAGGATTTCATTCATGCAATTCATTCAGCTGGTCATCACGTCAGAGATTCAAATGAACTATGTCATGATTTTAGTTCCAGTTATGGATTTCCTATATAACTTTTGCATAATAAATATAGATAGAATTCTAGAAGCAGACCTTCTCATCAAACCTGAAGAGAGATTGGTCAAAATATGGGGAAGGACTCTGAGACTGACAACTAAAAGGCAAGGAAGCCATCATCTTCTTAACAAACTGCATTTGGAAACAGCATGGCATCAGTTTCAAAGCATAAAGACTCTCACATTCCTCGTACTAAGAAAATACAAATGAGATATAGCAAAAGAACTTTGGTCGTGTTTCTTTCAAAAACAGGTGCAATAAAATTTAGGAAATCAAAATATGAATACATATGAAATAAAAATTAAAAACTCTTCCCCAGTAGTGTTTGGTTGAAAATAAAATTAGGAAAATTGAAAAAGTTATTCAAAAATATTTTTTATCACTTTCTGTAAACAATGATTTTTATAAGATAAGCTAAATAAAAAAATGCCACCTAAGCACTTCAAAACTAGTCAGTTCAGTAGAACATTTTATTTTATTTAAATCAAAGTGGGTCAAAACCCTTTATTAAAGGAAAATCACTAAAAGCACAAGAGGTGTGTAAGCCCAGCAAACCCGAGCCCAAACCAAAATATCAGACAAAAAGCTAAGAAAAATAAAAAACAAAACAAAAAGGAAAGAACAAAGCTCAGCTAAGGGAGAAGCTCTAGAAGCTTCAAAGAGAGAGAACATTACTTGAGAGAAATTGGTTGCTTTATTCTTTGTACACCTTAGTTGCTCGAGGGCGTGGATGTTGTTTGAGTGTGAGGACATAAAGTTCATATGTAATGAACTTTTGGAGGAAACATGAAAATGGTCGCTGAACAGCTCGAACAAGAAATAAAGCTCATCGGCTGAGTTCTGAAGGATACAAAAACAGTTAATGCTGATAGACATTGCATGACAGGAAGTACAACACTTGCATTAAGCCTCAGATATACCTGATAAAATGCAACAATTTCAGTACTCTCCATATTGTAAACAGCAAAAAAAGAAGGATGGCTGTCAGCATTTCGAGATACCTGCAGATTCAACAATATTCAGCATGCATGGGTGTCAGGCTATTCCCATAGAGCACAAAAGATTCAAACTAAATAGTACAAGAGATATCACGCCACCAAAATCACAGAAATAAACAGATTCTATATACGGCTGTGCAACATTAATTGGATTAGAACTTTGGTAATATGTTGTCGTGACAACTTATATTGGCTTGAATCAAAAAGAAACTCTAAACAAATTTAGAAGGCAAGATGATCTTATATATATAGTTACAGTTGAACTCAAAAGTAGCTCCTATTATTGAATGAGAAAAAGGGGCTTCAATTACAAACTCATCTACGCTAAACCGTAATAATATTAATTGATTTCATATAGGTAAAATATAATGATCCAGACCAGCAATATGTATGTACTACAAAATAAAGCAAATATCCAAAGAGTTTGATGCAGCTACTCTATAACTACTGGTCAAGCTATACCCACTGAGACAAGTTAAATGACTTAGTGCCATGCGTTTTAAGATAAGAGTTATGCAACAAAGAAGTTGGATACTGCTCTTGTATCATTTTTTTAAAAAAGAATCATCATTTTAACAACTTTGAACCCCAATTCTTCCTTTTATTTTTGGGGTACCATTCAAACATCACACTTATTGTTTCCACAAGGTTCTTATATCAAGTGAACTCACCAGAATCACGTAATGGACGATTAGAATAAATGATCAGACCACAATACAAAAATCATAGAGCAAAAAAGGAAATCTCACCCCACCATCAACACTGCCAAACTTGATCAACAGGTGATGTCGGTCCAAAAATTGCACCTGCTCATATTGCAGTCAAGAAGTAGCAAGATGTTCAATGATTCGGAAAATGAATCACGCCCTGGAAATGTACAGTAGGTACCAGATGCAACTGAATATGTCCAGTTTTTTCTGGAAGGCAGAGCATCTGGGTCATAAAAAATACGAAAACTGAAGTTAAAGCGCTACCTTCCAGATAATCAAGTCAATGTAATCTTGAAAGTGGAAGTAAAACTTCTTCTTCAGGCACTGCACTCGCTGATTAAAAAGAGAAACCAGAGTCAGGAAACGAGATTGTCTTAACCTTCTTGCAGTCCTAAAAGTGTGCACAACCTGACTTACAATTTAGCTTTCTAATTGACAGTTATCATTCTTGTAACACCTTTCTTTCTAACCATCACCTTTGTCCCTAGAAGTAGAAGTATTGTTATCGAGTTGATATTGTCCATTGATCCATATACCTATATAGGATTGTACTTGAAAGTTTGTAGAAAGTTTGCATACAAACTTTTCTACCTTAGAAAAGAGTTTGATAATGTATGAATCAGATCTGTTTACTATCCTAGATGGATAGAAGTTTTATTGCCATGTTAACCTAGCAAAGAAACAAGGTAAAATCATGAATTATTCAGTGGGTAACTTATAGTTCTCAAGATGAAATATCCTAATTTATTTTTGTACTAAAGCAAGAATTGAATCCTGAACTATGCGAATTGGAACATATTTGTCCTGTGTTTATAATTAGGGTCAAATATACCCTCACCATGACTAAAATAGGCTAAAATTGTTGCTTTAAAAAAAAAAGGAGGAAGCTTAGCACCTGGTAACGCCACGTGTTACACAATTAAGGATTATTTTTAAAAAACAAAGGCCAAAGTTGATCCTTTCGCATCATTCAGGGGAAAATTTGAACCTCCACCCTAATTTTGAGTTTTAAAATTTCTTTTGGTTCCTCCTTTCGCCATCCCCGCCACTACCTCTACAACAAATCACCCTTTTTTCTTACTTTCTTGCTTCTCTCCACAACCATCTTTTCTTACCCTGATCTTTATCTCTCCCCGTCACCCACATCGCAGGCACTTGGAGGGAATGCGCTAAACAACTGAATGCAACACAAAATACTATTTTAATGCAGTTGTATAGGATTCAAAGGAGGAAGGAAGAAGAAATAAATGTTGATTGGCGAAAGATGTAGTAGTGGGGAGAGGGGAGGATAAAGAAATTAGAGAGAAGGGTCAAATTTGCCCTTGAACTTTGCTAAGTTCAAATTTACCCTCCGTTTAAAAAAGTTAATCCTTGATTGCGGGACATGTGACATCAGCGGGTGCTAAACTTCCACACATCAATTGTGGATGAGGGATTTGGACTCTATATGGTTGTGGACATTGCCCACCTCATAAGTTAACTTTTGAGGTTGTGTTCGACCTAAGGTCCATTTTCTTCACTACTAAAACGTGCTACTTTATAATCAGAGCTTTTCAGCCTTGTCCTATAAAGTTCAATCCATTAAGTATTAACTATGGCAGTTCACCGCTAATGCATTCTAAGTGACTAAGAATCCACTTTTGATTTTTCAATAGAAGGATAAGAGAAAGTTTTGAACATTATGAATTTTTAAGACAGAATCAATTAAAATGGAAGGATGAATCAAGTCGATCAAAAGAGAAAAAGGATTTGGATTTCTTTGACTTTTAGGGAAAAATCAAGGAAAACAAAACTAGGGTGCAAAAACAATAAAAAAACAACTAAGTAATCTGGGAATGTTTTCATTAACAGTCAAATATTTCAGCCAAGACAACCCAAAGAAATCTGCTTGGTTCCCATATCGTCACTATTGCACTGTTGCTATTGGAAAAAAAAAACATATTTTGTCCCTTCACTACTTCTGAGTAATGCATTTCAATTTTCGAAAGTCTTCCCAGAAAACATGGCAGATTATAAGCTCTGCATTTCAGCCACTACATATCAGCAAAACCGTCCTAAAAACTAGCCTAATTGATCACAATTTTTACACATGATACCTGATCAAAAACCAAGCAAATTTAGCTGGGTATTCAAACAAAAACTGTCATACAAAACCTCCACCTTTATACCTTTTGAAACTTTCTCACCAAGTAATGTTCCTTTTAATATGTTGCAGATTCATAGATGAATATTTCAGCAATATTTAACTTAAAAGGCAATGTATAAAGTCCTTTATTACTATTGCCAAACCTTCAGGCATATTCCAAAGTCAATCTTCGTATAAAGCGTCATTCCTTTTTTGCGTTCAATCCACTGTAAAACTACGATTTAACAGTTGTGCAAAGTCAACCCACTAACTCCCTACTTACATTTCTCGAATTGTATAAAATGAAAGGACTACACTTGAGGTAAATAACTCAAAGGTCCATTCCAACCAACTTTTAACTAAATTCTAGATATACATCACACTATTTCAACATCAGTTACAACAACTCCATTATTCCCAACAGCTTAACCTAATAAAACTGAACTACAAAGCATTGAAGTGTGTCAAAAGTTATCCAATATTTACAGGGTGCAACATTTTACTGTGATTGCCCAAGAACCGCTACCAATTGAGGATTGAAGTGCCTTAGGGAAATCCAATATCAAAATAGGAGGGAAAAGTTAAGGTCCATACACGATGGAACCAGGAATTCAACTCTTGAGGTGTCTTTTGGGTTAAAATTGAAAGGGACACAACTGTGAGGCACAAAGTTTGAGCCGCAGCGAAGAATACCTTGACAGTTAGGCTTGGACCGCTACAAGTAGTATGAGAACCTAAGGGGGGCAAGTGTAACAGCCACAAACTGCAAGCGATTAAAATCCAAGGTGGGTTCATTGTGAAGCTTACCTTAAGCAAATTCCACATTGGAATAGCAGGGAAAAATTGGGGACCATATAGGGGCGAGTTCAGGATTCAACTGTCAAGGTGCCTTTTGGGTTAAAGACCAAGGAGACTAGGCCCAAAAGTTGAGACGTAGTGATAATACCTTTCCAGTTGGATCTGGGCCGTCACAGTCTTTTTACCACCTCACAAACTAAATCATCCCCCATACAGATATAATAGCAATTGAACCAAGGATTACCCGTCCCATCCGAAACACAAAAACGTGTATATCAACTTCACTTTTCATTTTGCTGTACATGAAATGATGATTGGCAGTTTCTTCTTGCTCTCCACAAATAAAACATTCATTTCACATGATCTTCTTAAACTATTATAACATGATAGAGCACTAAGACGTCCATTTCACAATGGTTTTCATAAATTATTTATAACATGAGAGAACACTCTCCTATTGATCGAGGTTCCACAAAATAGATGGACACATGATCCAGAAAGAGTTACGCTTGATGAATTGCATTTTTCTAACAGGTTTGTTTTTCCAAAAAATATCCTTGATGAATTGCATTTTAGGTTAGAGGCATCAAATTACGAAATCATTCCTATTTAGCAGTTCAAATCTACTTAAGAAACATTGTTCTCCTCTGAAATGAGTTTTTCAATCTGATATTCTATTATTAGCAATTAGATACTGTAAAATTCGAAACAAGTGATGATTACGGTTATAATATGATTCCAGTTTATCAGAACTACCAAATAAATTTTCGTTCAGAAAAGAGAAACATCCCCAAAAGGCAAATATAAAACCAAAAGTTGTATGCCTCCATATGTATGAGGTCAAAATCAGTATAAGATAGATTAGTAAAATAACCTCAAGCTTCAATCAGAATATCTATGATTTGCAGCTTTGATGACATAATAAATTACATAAGCAATCAAACAAACAACATACTAAAGCTCTTAACACATAAGGAAATCATATTCTCTTACTAACCATGGTTTGGTCAGTTTCTTCATTCCATATACCTCGAAATATAAATGAAAGAAGCCGTTGCTTTATACCACTCAGGAAAGAAGTTTCCGATTCAGGCAGACTATGATGAAAACCATTTCCAACATGATTTACAAGCACCTGATGCAATAGGCTACTGTAAGAGATTATTATGCACAACCCCCTTATCAATTTCAGATAAGAGAAACAAAATTTCCATCCTCCTGCTCACCTACCCCAACCCAAAATAAAATAAAATATGAAGAGAGAAATGGGCAAAATCAAATATATATTCTTCAGAATTCTTTCCACATGGTGAGTAATGAATGGATTTAGGTTGCCTAAAAAGGAACACTCAAAAGCTTTAAAGAACAACAAACAAGATCTTTTAGACCACTTTGATGTAATGAAAAGACAGATATCTTTTTTTAAAAGAAATGACAGGACAAATATATTGGTGGGAGTCACTGTGGAGAGACGATAGAAGTCCAATTTCTAGGTTATACCAAAGATGTGAACATTTAAACAAAAAAGACGGAAAGAAAACACAATCGCCTTTTGGTTAGTCCTTCGGTGAACTATAACTTAGTGGACTTCCTTCCATTTCTCTTCAACTGGCTCATTTATAAGTGTTCCACTCTTTTATATCAGGAAAGTAACATGAAAAGGAACTTTTCTCTATTTCACTTCAATTTCACACTGAATAAATCCTGGTACTTTTAAGTCAAAGAAATGATGTTCTGAAAGCAAATATGAAAACATTCATACTCTAAAGTATAGATGTATTTCCTTTTTGGGTTTTGTAGACTAGAAAATGTTAATACAGTTGATAGGATGACAGATTTTCTCAGATTACTACAGTAATTGTTAAGGAACTGAATTTTATGTAATTTCTAGCACAATCTTGTGCTTCATTTATACAACCTTACCATCCTCAAAAAAAAGAATTGAGAATGGGATGAAATTGAACCCCGACTCCCTTAAAGAGCATTCATAGTTACCTGGGAATTGGAATTGAGAAAAAGTTCGTCATCTTCACGGCAGAATTCCCCAATTGCTCGTACATCAACAAGATCTCCAGAATCTCTGATCTGAAGGATGTGTATTCTTTGATAACGAAGAGACACTATAGCAAGCAAATCATCATACAAGAAAGCACCAATGCTATGTGCCAAATTAACATAATCATTGTGAAAAACCCTCTCATCAAGTATCGCTCCATCCTCCAACCTAAGTTAATAAAGCCAAACCACAACAAAAGCAACCACGATAACTTCAGAGACAAAAACAACATGTTAAGTGCTCACGAAATTTATAGTTGAGACTGATTACACACCTCAAAAGGTGGAAAGTTATTTTTTCAACTGAAGGGACTCCCTGAATTCCCCCTCCAGTAGGAGGTGCATCATGAATTTGTGCAGTTGAAGTTGCAAAGAGTCCAAATTGGTTGCTCTCCATATAGAGAAAGAAATCTTTGCATATAAGTTCCCCACTAGAAGCAAGAGTAACACTGTACAACTGCGTGAAGAAGCTCTCAAACTTTCTAGATTTCAAAGGAAGATCATGAGTATCACAATCTTCTTCTTTGCAGGAAAATGTCAACCATGTTGGTCTATAAACAACCAGATCCTGATGATTACGGCTGAAACTTACAAGATATAGACCATCATCCGTGAACTTGCGAAATGAATGGTCGGGACATTCAACATCGTATATGGTATAACTTGGTACAATGTTCTCATAAAATCTTCTGGCACGATGGATCTGCAAAGGGTGCACCAGCATTCTTAGGCAACCATTGTATGCATCAAAGATGCCAAATCTGATCAATTATACCATGGACAATCCGAAGAAAAAGACAGATGTATTTGGTATGGAGAAAATTGATTCTTTTAGAAAATGTTGTACCTTAGAAATTATCTTTTGGAACATGTTATTTGTCTATAAGAGTTGGAGACATAGTATCAATGCAACATGTTGGACAAAGTTTGATGACAACATTTTCACCATATTTTTATATCACCAAAGATTGACAACAATGTCTATGAGTTGATTAAAATAAGTGATATGAAGTAATAGCTTGAACGTAAAGGAGGATGAGTTTTGTCAATAAGCAGTGAAGACAGACCCAAGACTTGGAAGTCATGTGTGAAAAAAGAAAAGCAAACTGTGGTTGCAGCTGCAGCAGAGAGAAAAAACCATACTAACCATGGAAGATCATTGCCTTTTCTCCTTTTAAAAAGAAAAAGAACCCGACTTTGTAAGGTTGCTATTTTCACTAAGAAGGAGTTCAGTGGATGGTACATGATGAGCAAAAGAAAGGGGAAAAAAGTAAAAGGAACAAAGGAAAGAGAAAAAAATAATCAGCATGAATAAGAAGGAAAAGAACAAAGGAAACATGGCAGCCAAATTTGGTGTGAGAGATCATAGACAATACAAAAGAAAAAAATAAAACATCACGATTAGGCTTTGTAGCTCAATTGGCAGTTCGCAAAGTTTAAAAATTAGTGTTGGATGGTTGAAATGAAATAAAAATCAGATGGTTGATGGGGAAGTGTTAATGGATGTAAGGGATACAAGGATGCCTACCAAAGCGAAAAGTAATTTTAATAGAACAGTTATAAGATCATAAATGTTATATGAGGTGGAGGTTGAGCTGCTAAAGGGCTCAACACATCCATAAGATGAGGGTTGCAGAGATGCAGAGGTTAGGATGGACATGCGGTCATACGAGATCAAACAAAATTAAAATGGACCATGTTGCAAGGAGGTGCAACTAGTACACATTAAAGATAAAATGAGATAAGGTCGGTTGAGATGACTTGGACATTTGGTCACGTCTTGCTTCGACCTCAAATGCACCATTGTATCGGTGTGAAATCATGATGAGTTAAATGTGTTAAACGGGGATGAGGTAGACCTAAATTTATATGAAAAGAATTACTCAAAAGACCTGCAATCTCTGAGTCCATGTAGATTTAGCGAAAGATAGGGCGTCATGGAGGAATAAAATCTATATACGTTATTCCAATTAGTTGGGAATATGTATTAGTCCCTATGTACGAAGTAAGGAAATATTATGGAACTCAAACAGATCATTTATGGTATCGAGGATCCAACTAATCGACTTCACCTTATTTGGGATTACAGTATAGTTTTTTTAATTATATGTTTTAGTCTTGTTAATACATATACTTTACGTCATATGCTTTCTAGGAGTTCTATAATTCTATTAGAGATCTTTTTAATGCATATTGAGGATATATAAAACTGCTTGTACTTATTATTAATACCGGCCTGCGATGAATTTAAATGGAAAAGCTTGGTATTGATCCCTCCTTAAAATGTTTGTGAGACTTCGTCTTGCTTTCAGCTAATGCACCCAACAACTTTGTAGCCATGGCTGCTCGCTAAAAAATATATCATAATACTAATGACATTATAAATACATCAGAATTTGAGACTATGGTGCTGGAACATCTATACATCTCCATGTGGTCCCACCCCTGCCCATAAGTGAGGGGAATGTTTTTCTCCCCTATATGGCAGAAAAAGAAATTTTCGCAATTTAAGGTAATAATACAGCACACGGTTTGCGGAGACAAAATCACCCACTATTGAAAAGGTTAACAAAATCGCAATTTAGTCTCACAATTGCAACTTGGCAGTTGAATTACAAAACAAAGAGCATAAGTATTTCATAAGAAAAAAGTGACAACATAAAGGGTTGAGCTGTTGAATGAAGTTCACAGTAAAGATAAAATAAAACAACAGCGATGAAAAGAAGAGACATACGCTGGTGCCAGGAGCAGGGGTGCAAATCTGGCGCTCAAAAAGCCTGGCGGTAACATTGTTGCTTTTGAACATCAGTGCAAATCGTTTCAGCTTTTATATAATTGCTTTCAGCAGCATTAAAATTGTGAATCATACAAAACCGAGAGATTCTCAGTAGCAGTAGGACTGAATTAGATAATTGATTGAAAAAGGAGACTCAATTAGGATCGATGAAGTCTAAAAGAGAGGAGCTGGGTTTAGTCGTTGGCAAAGATTGGGCAGGCAACATTTGGAGCGGCAGAAATGGGGGAAGCTACAGCGGTGGCAACAAGCAATGGGTGTTTGAAAAGATGGGAGCGTGCTGCTAAGGTGTGTTGTTCGGTAACACTCGGGAAAGGCCAAAAGTTGAGGGTGAGTGGATAAATTCCACTACCAAAATTAATATACATCTACTTTCCAAACATCACTTTTTGGGTTGGGGAATTTTGATTGGAGGATAAGAAACTTTATTTATTCATAACAAGGGAACAAGTAACTTCCTTCATTAGAAAGATACTTTTCGATTATGTATTAGTTATGTTTGCATTAATTATAGAGCAAATGACATAAATGGTCCTTGAACTATCCTAGTAGGTTTAAAATAGTCCCTTAACTATACAGTTGACGGATATGATCCTTTAACTATCCACACTTTTGTCAAGTTTGGTTTCCGTCCACTTTTTAAAAAAATTGTTAGTTAACACCGTTAAATCAATCGATTTAGGAGCATATCCAATTGATCATAAGCAAAATAAGCACACGAAAAGCATAAAGTTGTAAATGCCCATGGCCATGTATGTTCAACAAGTTGTGAATGTTCAAACATCTAATTTACATTTACCCCATTTGAAATCATCGACTGATTGACCAAAATGAAGAGCACTGAAGCAGATGTAGTGGATAAATGGAGGAGAGATACACAAGTGTTGACAAATAGGGGATCGCGATTTCGCAGCAATTTGGGGATGACCCAATTGGCCGATTGGTAGAAAATGAAACCTAGAACGATTGGGAACAGTTCCTTGCGCTTGTTAATTAGTATTTCCCACAAAACTAAGAAAACCCAAATGAGCAATGTGGCCATGAAAAATGCTCCAGTTCTAGTTTCTTGGTTAAACCCACTTCCCATCGCCATGGATTCTATCGAATTTGATGCTTTATTTGTCTCAATCTTTCGTTTTGGTTCTTCTTCTTCTTAATTGTCTTATCCTCACATAAAAGCAAGAAACAGAGGCGTGGAGAGATCAATATCATTAACTCATATTCTTCTTTCCGTTGGGATTTACACTTTGTTTGGATGGTTGTATACCGACAAATTGACTTAACAGATTGACTTAACGGTGTTAACTAACAGTTGTTTAAAAAAGTGGATGGAAACCAAACTTGACAAAAGGGTGGATAGTTAAAGGACCATATCCGTCAACTGTATAGTTAAGGGACTATTTTAAACCTACTAGGATAGTTTAGGGACCATTTATGTCATTTGCTCATTAATTATACATAGATTATTTTTATGCATTGTTTGATTTGATGCATTAAAAATAAAACGCATTGTATTAAAAAATTATTTACAAAGATATCCTTCACTATTGGGGTAGAAAAGATATATAAAAAAAAATGTATTGAGGGGCAATTGGGTCTTTAATTAAGTTAATGCATGCATTAAAACCATAGCATTGCTAATACCTAGAAATTCATGGTATTAGCAATACACACATTAATACACAATAGTGTATAAATAACGCAAGCATTATGAATACATAGGTTGGAAAAGAGTACCAAACAAGGTACTACTAATACACAAGAATAATGCATGCATTATTTTTTCTTAATACACTCTACCAAACGACCCCTTAATACATAATACATTGATAGACAACCTTTTATACTTCACAAAAAAAAAACAGATACTTAATACTAAATCGACTTATTAAACACCTTATAATGTACACAATATGCATATCGAACACACCTTCTTGATATGGGCAGGTTATGTATCTCACTCAAAATTGGGTGTCTTTCCTTGGAAAATGAGTTTTCATTGGAAAAATTGATTCATCAGTTTTCAGCTCTTGTACATCATTAAATCCAACATTTTTGAAGGATTTTTAATGGCAAAGCAACAACAAGATGTGTACCTTAATACTTGTGATGAAAATTGTTGACAATGTCTTTGTTGTAGATTCGCTTCATATTCGAACAGCCACAAGATCGACTTAGTCTCTTAAATGAAACATAGAGAAATTCACAAACTAAGAATCTTCTTAGTGTATTGATTGAATTGTGAAGAAAACTAGGATAGTTTTTTCTTTTTTTTGTTTCTTTCTTCTTTTATAATCTTTTGATTTTCAGTGTCTCCTCTCTTTCTCTCACATTCTGAAAGATACCCCCACTACGAGTCTTTTATGGAGAGGTTGAGCAGTTACTTTGTAATTGTTTCCCCTTATCCTTTAAAAAGGATTATCCATTTAATTAATTAATTAATTTAATCGAATCGGATCGGCAAAATTGGATTGGGTTGAACAAAATCGTATGGGTCGGTCAGTCCACATGGATGACCCACGACCCAAAACTTACATCTCTCACTTCGCACATGGTGGACAAGACCCAAGCCAACACAACATCAATCAAACGCACAAATTCATATGACAAATAGTTCATGCGACCTGTGAGCATAAAAAAGCTTACATTTAAGGTTTTACAAGCCCTACATAGGAATTCAATCACATGTCGAAAGAATTCACTACAATTTTAAGGATATTATTACTCACTATACTCCAGAGTTCATTCACTACTTCAGTAGTCACTTATTCGTTCTCGTGTCCTCTTAAAGAGGTTAATTCAAGTTCATGTTTAACTTTATACACACAATTACACTCAATACCAATATGGTTAGTGCACTAGCCGGCTTATGTATATAAATTTATTATTCAATTCATCGTCTTTCCTTTATACTCGAATTTATATGTTTCAATTCAACTACTTTCCTAAACATGCACTGTATTGCCAAATCATTCATGACTATTAGTACATGATAAAGTAGCAATATTGATTGAGACTTCAAGAAACATCAAAAGGTCAAAGGGTATTTCGTTGAAAAGTCATTTTAACTTTTTGGGGTCTCAAACAATGAAGAAGAAGGTAACCATTCTTTCATTGATCCATTGATCGCTTGTCACACGTGGTATGAAACATGTGCTACGATGTTTTCACCTTATACTGGTGTATGTGTCTCATTCTTCCGATTATCTAACATCGTACATACCTTGGTCTAAACACCTCCTGATGTTTAACCCTACTTTCTCTTTTCAATGATCCTTAAACTCATTTTCTTAGAGAAAATCTTGTGTGACTCATAAAACAAGTCATAATATGGTGGTGAAACTCATTTGTTCACATTTATCGACGTAAAAGGTGATTGCTAATGTGAGAGACAATCTCGTGACTTGTTCGACACATTTTATTTCTTACAAAATAGCACAAGCATACTATACATAATATAAATTCAATAGTATTGTGTAGAAGAGAATATTATAGCAATCAACTTATTTTACAATACAAAAAATATCATCAAATCCTACGCAAAACTAGAGCCTTATCATATTTTTCAAACAAGTCTCTAGAAATGACCTTTGTTAAAGGATCAACTATCATTTCATGTATAGCAATGTATTGCAAAGTTATTTTTTTCATTTGTCACTACGTCTCTCACAATTTTATACTTGATGTCAATGTGTTTGATCTTGTTGTGATACTTAGGATCCTTTGTGTCTACGATAGCCGTTTGACTATCACAGCATAGAATCATAAAATCCTTAGAATTCTTTGCAATACTCAAATGCTCAAAAAATCTCTTTAACCAAATAGTTTTCTATACTGCAGACACACAAGGCACGAATTTAGATTTCATGGTTGAAAGAGTTGAGCAAGTTTGTTTCTTACTTTTTCATGAAATAACACTATCATTTAGTAATAAAGCATAACTGAATGTTGACTTTCTATCATTCCGGTCACCAATCCAATTAGCATCTATATAACCTTTTATAAATAAATCAGATCCACTATAACATAGTGAATGATTTGTAGTTCCCTTCAGGTATCAAAATATTTTATTTACTCTTTTCCAATGATTTCTTCCAGGATTGGATTAATACCTGCTAACTAGACTTATGTCATAACAAATGTTTGGGCGAGTACACATCATAGCATACATCAAACTCCCGACAATATTAGAATACGGAACTCGAGAAATGTCTTCCTTTTCTTTTTTAGTCTTTGGACACATTTCAAGGCTTAAAGTTTCACCCCTTGCTACAACAGTATCTATAGATTTGCAACTATTCATTCAAAAGCGTTCCAATATTTTCTTTATGTAAGTTTCTTGAGATAAACTCAAAAATTTTGGGAACAGACTCTTTGGATCTTAACACCCAATATATAGTCTGATTTACTTATATCTTTCATATCAAATGATTTTGAAAGCCATGACTTGACAATTTTTACATACTCCAAACTATTTCCAGCTAATAAAGTATCATCTATGTAAAGAGAAAGAATTATAAATTTTCTATTGGACTTTTTCACATAGATGCAATGGTCTTCATTGAATGGTAAAACTAAATGGCATCACCTCCTTATGAAATCTCAGGTACCACTACCTTGAAGATTGCTTTAGGACATAAATTGATCTTTTCAATTTACAAACTTTCTTTTATTAGCCTTTAATAACGAAACCTACTGGTTGTTCCATGTAGATTTCCTCGATTAATTTTCCATTGAGAAAAGCGGTCTTCAAGTCCATTTGGTGTAATTCTAGATCTAAATGTGCAACAATATCTAAACGTAATCGTTTGGAGATAAACTTCACAACTGGTGAAAAAGTTTTCTCATTGTGTATTCCAACTTCTTGAGTAAAACTTTTTGCCACCAATCATGCTTTGTGTCTTTCTATTGGCCCATCCGATTTGCATTTAACGTTGAGAATCTATTTATTCCCAATAGTTTAATGTTCCTTAGGAAGGTCAACTAGATTCCAGACTTTATTGATTTTCATGGACTCTAATTCTTCTTTCATCGCTTTTAACCATTCATCCCTTTTAGGGCTCGATAAGGCCTTAGAATAAGGTTCATCCAATTCTGTAAGAGATACCAAGAAAACATATTCCACAATCTCATAAGATAGTTTAGGTATACCTTTCCTTGTACTCTTACGTAATTGAAGTTCAAATTCTTCTATAGGATTTTGGGATTCATAACTCCCACGTGGATTAGATATCATTTCTTGATCCATTAAATTCTCAAGTATGTCTGACGATATTGCCTGATCTTCTAAATTCAACATTTCCTAAAGAGGCTCAACTTCACATATTTCACCCTTTTTGGGAAATTTATTTTCCAAAAATCTTACATCTCGTGATACAATTTCAGTAATACTTCCATCCTCCAGTTCATCAATGAACACATACCGTTTTGGAGCGTTCAGAGTACTTTATAAAGATAAATTTCTTTTCTTTTGGACTTAGTTTATCAAACTCACCAAAATGATCTTTAATGTATGTTGCATAATTCCACAGTCGTTGATCTTTCGGTTTGTTTTATGAAAGGTCCAAAGTTCATAAAGAGTGAAAGATACTGATTTAGAAGGCATTTTATTCAATATGTAGGCCGCAGTCAATAATGCATCTCCCCAGAAAGAGATAAACAAATGTGCCTGACCATTATTGACCTAGTCATATCCAATAATGTTATATTCTTTCTTTCAACTACACTATTTTGTTGAGGTGTATAAGGAGTAGTTAATTGTCAGTTAATACCCTTTTTAGTACATAATTCTTCGAGTTTTTTTGACAAATATTCAATTCCTCTATTGGTTCTTAAAGCCTTTATTCTTTTATCTAATTGATTATCAACTTTATTCATATATTTTCTAAAGCACTCAAGTGCTTCAGATTTATGAGAAATCAAATAGACATAACCAAAGCGCGTGAAATCATCAATAAATATAATGAAGTGTTTAGCACCATACCTTGCCCTCACATTCATTGGACCACAAATATCAAAATTAATTAATTGAAGTGAGAACTCAACTCTCTTAGTTTCCCAAATGGTTTACGTGTGATCTTTCCAGCAAGACAATTTTCACAAGTTGGCATATCAATTTTGGTGAAAGAACCTAAATGTCCTTCTTTTGTCAACCTATTCATTCAATCTTTCCTATGTGACATAGTCTTGCATGTCATGTAATAACATCAAGATCATTATTATTTGAATAACATGTCATTACACAATGGTCAACATAATAGTCATAAGTTAAAAGATTACAATCTAAAATGATAAAATGGTCATAACGGAGTCAAAAAATTCATATAAAACATTATCTAGAGTTATTCTAACACCATTAGGACTAAAAACAAATCAAAACCAACGTCTAAAAGAACATACACAAATACTAAGTTTCATCGAATCGCTGACGTCATGTAGCATAAAGAACGACCACCACGCAAGTCCACTTTGCAAGTGCATATCCCTTTGACTTCTAGTTTAGCATTATTTTCTACATAGATCCACCTTAATCTAGAAGAAAGTCGTTGAAACTCCACAAATACTTCTCGATCTCGAATCACATGGTCGGTGGATCCTAGAGTCTACAATTCATATAGGAGGAAGTGCTAGATACATATCTAACACATAGAGATGCGTTAGAAATGCTACATTTTTTGATTCGGTACATTCACGAGCAAAGTATCCCAGTACTTGGCAATTATATCACTTCATTTTACTCGTCTCTCTTCTTGAAGAACCGTTTTTCTTTCTTGAAATTAGGGTTCCTTGTTTTCTTAGAGGGCCCGTCTCCGGTCTCTTTGTCTTTCTCATTTGTTTTCCAATTCTTCTTGCGCTTGAATTCTGAAGACTTTGTGCCACTTGACTCTGCCACAAAGGCATTAGAAGCAGCTTTCGCCATACCTAACCGCTTATCCTCAAGTTCAACATGGCGAGAAACATCAGATTTTTTTTTTGATATTATCATTATAGGTCAAGCTAACCTTCAAATGTTCCCAATTAGTAGGAAGAGATAGGATCACTACCTGAACTTGGTGTTCATCGGAAAGAACATGACCAACACTCTTGAATTGAGCTATTATGGTTGACATCACCCTCAAATGTTGTTTGACATTTTGATCATGACACTTCTTATCAGTGTCACATTTGATAGTAAACTGTTGGAGGCGGATTACAGATGTACCCCCATATGCTCCTCGCAGATGTGCCCACATAGCATGAGGAGTGGGAAATTCCTCACATTCATTTATGAGGTCATCAACCACAAAATTAACTACTATTTCACGTGCAATGGAGTTAGCCTTTTTCCAAGCTTTATAAGCTTCAAGATCTCTTTTGTGTTGTGTAGTGTTTTCCTCTTTCAGTTGATTTAAAACATGATTTATACCTTCGAGTGTATTTTTCTCTTCCAGTACATACCATATCTTATGAAGATGTCGTTATTGTCGTCGTTCGGTTTTTCACCTTTGTTTAAGTCAAAATGATACTTTTTGATGTCATGTCTTAATTGAGATATAATAAGGCAAGAATTTTTAATCAATTATTCATGTGACATACACATCCAAGCAAACAATTCTTAAATGTTTCATATTTAATGTATAATCGTAAAGACACATAAGCATCCAATCATCATCTACAAACTAAATATTTAATCAAAATTTGAAACTAATTTATTAATGTGTATATTTACATATATTTTAGACCATAATCACAATCATTTACATTCTAATAATCAAACACTATATGATAATGCACAATAGAATAACAATTCACTAATTTATAAAAAGGATAAAATTCAAATATTCATATTTAAAGCATAATAAAAAATATTCAGTACATAATTTGTAAAGAATAAACAAAATATTCAATACTAACTATGTTTATGTTGTGAAGTTTTACCCATTTAACTCCAATATTCACCACATACTTCCATAATGGTTCATTATTCTCAATATCGAAATAAGTTTTAATCAGTTTAATCTTCCAGTACTCTGGTAAGGAATGATACAAAACGTCAAATGCAACCCCCTCCTCAATTTGAATGAAATTTTCATTAACCTAATCTAATATCATGTTAAAGGATTTGAGGCAGTCTAGTAAAGAGTCAAGAGGATCCATCTTTAAAAACTTGAACTCTTTAAGATCTTTTTCTCCTTTCCTTCGAATAGTCCTTTGACTCCTTAACAATTTTGTGTCTCCCTTGGAACACAAATTCGTACGATTTCATGTCCTCAAAAACATGTAATATGGTGACGTGCTCTTCTACTTTGTTTTTTTGCTCGACCTCAAGAACTCCCACTTGAAGTAAATCGAGTTTGTTGTTGTTCAGCCATGTTTGAAATAGGAATAAGGAAACAATAAAAATGGTTGTACCACTCAATATGACAACATATGTCACTATTATTTGTAGAAGAAAAAATTATTTAAGGAACTTAAGGACTAAACGAATTATCCAGACCAATTTTAAATAATATATATATATATATATATATATATATATATATATATATCAAAAACCATCTTAAAGAGGATACAAAATCCTTTTCCAAAAGAATAATCCTAAAATGACACAAAAACTTTCTCAAAAAAATAATCCTTAAAACAAAGGTCAAAAAGTTTTTTTTTCTTAATTTTCAGCCCAACTTCAAAAAATCATATCTCACTCGTTTTAAATTAGTTTTAGTAATATATGTTTACAAAAAGCTACAAGCGAGTAGATCATAAAAAATTAAGTTTCGAACTAAAATATTGAATAAACAATTTCAAATCGCAACTAACAAAAGCAATGTTTTTGAAAAAAATAGTCCAAAATCAGCCAACTTTAAAAAAAACCATAGCTCACTCGTTTTAAATTTATTTTACTATTATAATAGATTTATGAAAAGCTAAGCACAAGTATATCATGAAAATTAAAGTTTCATGCAAATTTTTTGAACATGCAAATCCAAAAAGACTTTATTGTAGGACAAAGAATCATATCTACAATATAATTAATCCATATTCAAAAAACTTTTTTTAAAAAAAATTCTAACTTCTTCCAAATTTTTTCTTTTCACCAATTTTCAAAAAAAATAGTCACAATTTATTTCTTATTAACAACACAGTGGAATCACATAGATGCATCGAAAAATAGAATCAATAAGCCACACTCTGATACCAATGAAGGATTTTTAATGGCAAAACAACAACAAGTTGTGTACCTTAATACTTGCAGCAAATTTTCTTTATAGTAACTTTGTTGTAGATTCACTCCAAATTCGAACATCCACAAGATTAACTTCGTCTCTCAAAGGAAACATAGTGGAGTTCACAAACTAAGAGTTTTTTTGTTCACTATTTCGTTTCTTCTTTTTCGATCTTTTGTTTTTCACCGTCTCCTCTTTTATCTCACATTTTGAAAGATACCCCCACTAGGGGTGTTCACGGTTCAATTTGGATCATTAATTAGTTAAAATCAAAACCAAACCAATTTAATCGGGTTTTAAATTTCTAAAACCAAATCAATTCAAATTAAAATATTCACCGTCGGTTTGGTTATTGTCGGTTTGGTTTAGTTTTTTCCGGTTCGAAAGTAATAACTTTGTTGAGGATATACGCATCTCGATAGACACAAACGCCTAATACATGAATAATTCACAAAAAAGCTATTACACGAACAAAGTGATTCATCCATTGTACCAAGTTTCAGAAACTAAAAAAAACTCATTGTCAACAGTATAAAGTTGATTTAATATTCTGGAGATCTCAACATCTTATCAATAGACTTTTTAATAAAATTACACCTTAAATATTGAGAAATTACTTCTAAAAAAAACAACCAATATTTCGTAGTAAAAACTAATCAATTACCATCTCATTTAGCTTGAACTTTAAATTATTCAGTGTTGCGTTAGAAATTTTATAAAGAATAGAGAAAGTGTGATCTTTAATGAATATTGAGGGATTTAGACTTAACGTTTTTAATAGTTGAGCTAAAATTTAAGTGTTGGGCTTCAGAATATAGTAAAATTTAAAACTTAAGTTAATTAAAATTTATCAAAATACTCATATTTTATTTATAAATAATTATAAAATTTATATATAACTTCTCGGTTCAGTTTGATTATTTTTGCGATTAATTTTTAGTAAAACCAAAATCAAACCAAATAGTATCAATTTTTAAAAATTTAAAACCAAACCTAACCAAATCAAACCAAATATTGATTATTTTTTAAATTGCTTTATTTTGGATTGCGGTTTGATTTGGTTTTATAACCATAACCATGAACAATCCTAACCATCACTAGGAGTCTTTCAAGGAGAAGTTGAGCATCTACTTTGTAACTGTTCCCTTATCCTTTATAAAAGATTATCAATTTAATTAATTAATTAATTAAAGAGAATCAAGTCAGAGAAAATTCTATCGGGTCGGATTGGTCTACATGGGTGATCCACGACCCAAAACTTACATTTTACTATGAAAGATATAAAGAATTCATCAGAAAATTTGATATACCATTTTTCTGCTCTTGTTCTTTAAATGTAACATTTTATACTAAGAAAAAAATGAGTTTTCATAAAAAAAATTGATTTACCACTTTTTTCAGCTATTGTACTTCTTTAAATCCAACATTATTTATTGGGAAAAAATAAAGAATTCATCAAAAAATTTGATTTACCACTTTTTCTACTTTTATTTTTTATAACTAATATTCTTACTGAGAAGAAAATAAGTTTTCAGCGAAAAATTTGATTTACCACTTTTTTCAGCTCTTGTACTTCATTAAATTCAACATTTTTTATTGGGGAAAAAATTAAAGTTTTCATCAAAAAATTTGATTTTTCATTTTTTCGGTTCTTGTTCTTCTTTAAATCTTAAAATTCTTTACTAAGGAAAAAAAGAAGTTTCAATCGGAAAATTTGATTTACCACTTTTTTTTTCTGCTCTTTTTCTTCTTTAAATCCAACCTCTTTTACAGAGCAAAAAGATAGGATTTTATCGAAAAATGTCATTTACCACTTTTTCAACTCATGTACATCTTTAATTCCAACATTCTTTATTAGGAAAAGAAAATAAGTTTTTATCAGAAAATAAGTTTTTATCAGAAAATTTGATTTACCACTTTTTTCAGCGCATGTTCTTCTCAAATCCAACATTCTTTGCTAGAAGTTACCAAAAAAAAATGACAACCAAAATCTGGTTTATAAGTATCCAATATATATCTTTTTGCTTGCTAGATAAATAATATTGTCGAATGGAACTTTGTTGAGATTCTTCTTCTTCTTTTATCAACTACTCCTTCTCACCCTCCTACTACTAGAATTTATTGGATTTCCAACAATAATTTCAAAGCGATTAACATATGTTAATATATGGACATCTCGACAATATCTAACCATAATGAAAAATCTATATCTATATCCGAATCCGTCGAGAGAATAGTGACACTAATTCATGTGAATATTTTCCCATTTCTTTTTTACAATTGGCAATTGCAAAGTTTTACAAACAATTAAATTACTTTAAAAAATTTATTGATGATCAATTGTCTGAATATTATTTTATCGGACAATTATTTATAATTTATTTATGTATTGATGGCTAGCTAGTTTGCTCATGACGTACTAAAATATATCATTTATTTTGACATTACTTTTAAATTTCAATTAATGGTCATTTCAAATCAGTTAAAGTATAACATACTTATCAACATAAGTAATTTCAACGTATAATTTTTTTATTTCACAATCAAATGTTTTATATTTTCTTTTTACTGGACCTCTTCATTACTCATTTTTTCTTTCTCCCATTACTCTCATGGTTTCCAGTAATTTTCAATAACTCGATTATTCATATCTTTCATTCTCTTAGTTGATACCCCCACTCTACTTTTGTTCGAGAAAAGGTAAATGAGATGCTCCTAAAGTTTTGAATGCATTCAAGCCTTAATTATTTTACGTTATGTGGAAATGATTGAGCACAATGCTAAAATATGACCGAGATGATAATATATGTGTTAGATATGGTTTAGATTTAATATTAAAAACTAGGTTAGGGGTTAAAGATCTCTTTCTCTCTAATCATTCATGTGTTCTTTATCTTATTCCAATTTGATTTAGTTTTTTTAGTTTCTATATCTTTATTTAATTTGAATAAAGGTAGATTTATAGGGGGAAGAATAAATATGTAGAATCAATAAGAATATAGTTTGATTTTATTGTTTCCACGTGTGTATTCAAAATCTTAGTGAAACACTGGATTTCTTATTTAATGTTTGCTTTTCGTGAATTTTTTTTTATTTCATTCGGGAAAAGCCATCTTTTTCTCTTGGCTAATCTATGATACTCAATTATCCCCCTTCTGTAAGCATATAGGGAAGTGGGCCCTCCGCTATTGAGAGAACTCATATTCTCTTTCTTGTTCCCGCATCCCCTTGTATAGAGACCCTCGATAATCTCTTGTAGGGCACACAAGGCCTATAGTCTTAGCTAATGAACTTCTAGGTCCATCGCACCTACGAAACATGCCCCGCATCAACAAGCCCATGCCTACAAAATAATAGGCGATGCAGTGAGGCTATTACTATTATACATGAGTTGTATCAGTGGGAAATTATCACTCCTACGTTACTCAATGGATAGTAGATCTATGCATGGGGAGAAGGGATTGCTACTTTGAATGTTGCATGTGTGACTAAATGTCTACGCTAGTGACTGAAGGGCTACAATGATGCCGGTGTTGTATTTTAACACTTCTGGAAATGCATCACATATCTTAGACCTATCATAGAGCTAATCAACCCTAATTTGATAGGAGAGAGTCACCACTCAACATGAAGAGTGAAGATTAGAAGCTTAAATGTGTGAAATTTAAAATCTTTCATCAACTCTTGGTTTTGCTTGAATATTCATAGTTGTAGTGTTTGATTTTCAAATTTAGATACAGTGGTTTTGATTCTTGTTTTGTGCTTTTCCAATTAATTGAATATTATCTTGTTTATGATATGGGTCTTTGATTCTCTAATTTATCTCATACTTAATTATCTTCTAAGTAAGTGATCAATCCAAAGACTTGCCTATTTATCTTGATCTTGCTTGAGAAAGAGGGTTAAGTGTAGGAAAAATTGATTAGCATGATTTGAGAATTGGCTAAAGGTCTAGAGCTTGAGAAAGTCCAGATCCAGTCTAACCCTCATCTCATTGACTTGAGCTAGAGATATTATAATCCTAATGTTGGATTGTTAAATTTATTATACTTGCTTAGTTCGAAAGAATTAGTCAAGATATACTTGTGATCGAAAGATACAAGTGGGTACTTGAGAATGCAAGACATAGTTAACTTACCCATAATTATCTAGATGATGTTTTGTTATTTGTGATGGATCATTTGAGCATGAATAAAATTCTCATTCCCGAACCTATTTTCTATCCTTGAGTCAAAAAGTTTGTGATCAAAATATCTTTAATTTTTTTTCTTAGCTTAGTGTTTACCCCCTATTGAAACCCCCCTCCCCCTCCCTTGAAAAATACTTGTACCCATTGTTTGATTCAAACTATTCTTTATCTTTTCGGTTGCCCTTACATTGTTCCTTGTGGAATTTAACCTTGAACTCATAAGTTGGGTATTATTTTGCATAAAATCGCCTACATTTTTAATTTGGTAAGCGTATTTGATCATTATAAAAAATGATGGTTACCGAGGAACAATTTGGTTTATTGAATTGATTTTGAATTTATAGTTCACTTGTTTTAATCCATCTTGTAAATATAAGTTTGTGTTTTTTAGTTTTTGCCTTTTTGTTTCTATGGAGTCTTCTGATGAAACCAAGTTTGGGAGTTGCAATCCCTATGTTGATGAATCTTGTCCCTATTGTGGAGGATCTCATGTACGGCAAAAATGTGTAGATGCCTCTCAGTACAAAGAAATGAGTGACACAATGGGAATTGTGAGGAAAATATGGCTCATGGGCGTAAGCATACATCTTAAGCTTTGTAAGATACTATGGGATGACTTGTTCCAATGGAGGGATGCACTTGTTGACTTGTATCTTCGTTAGTGCAATGAAGTGATCCAACTTGAGCTTGAAATTTATAATTTGAAGACCGATTTGATAACAAATCTTAGGGCACGTGATGATCTTCCTCAAACGGTTAGGAGCGATGAAATAGTGTCGGAATCTGAAGAAGAATGAGTTTTTCTTGACATGTGATGAGTTGAGGATTTTGGACTCATTTTAGATCTCTAGTTCACTAAAGTTATGTCCTTTACTGATGAAAATGTGTTTGAATTTCAGCTATGAGGGCTTAGGGATGTCACAGTGTCACGACCCAGGGGTACCCCTAGATGTAGCATGGCGTATAGAACCTGGAAGGACTCAATACAAGACACTTAACTCTCATAAACATAAGAAATAGAACATAAGATTAAAACAACATTTTAAGTCCAAAACAATTTTTATAGAAAAATGAAAGTCTAGACACTTTGTCTCATCATAGCCATCTATTACAATCGAATGAAATTTGGCCTAGCCCATACATCATGTCCAAAAAGGGAAATACAATGAAAAAGGAACTAAACAATAAAACTCCGTCCTCGAAGCATGATGACTCACCAAAGCTCCAAATCTCTAGATCAACACTTAGCCATGAAACTGATGACCCTAACTGTCGAACCCTACATTTGGGAAAAATGTAGGCAAGAATATGTGTTAGTACAAAAATACACTAAGGGGTCGTTTGATAGAGTGTATACGAATAATGCTAAATAGAGTGTATTAGTAATGCATGTATTAGAATATGCTTGCATTAAATATACATAAATTATTTTTATGCATTAAAAATAACATGCATTGCATAAAAAAAATTATTTACAAAGATACCCTCCACTATTATGATGGAAAAGATGTAAAAAGGGATTTGAGGGGCAATTGAGTCCTTAAATGAGCTAATGCATGTATTAAAATCATTGCATTGCTAATACCTAGAAATCCATGATATTAGTAATACACAACTTAATACACAATAGAGTGTATAACTAATGCAAACATTAGTTATACATAGGTTAGAAAAGAGTACCAAACAAGGTACTAGTAATACACAAAGCTAATGCTTCCATTATTTTTTCTAATACACCCTACCAAACAACCCCTAAGTATGATAACTATGCATAAAAACATTTAAATTATGCAAAAAAGGGCATTTCATTTCATAACATGCAATTTAACAAGTTAAAACATCATATCAGAGAGTTGGAAAAACATAAGTCATAACATCATCTTCAATGCAAAATAGCATCATCTTTAAAACCTTTGAACACTACGAGATACTTCTTTAAGCATGTCTTAGTTCATTATTATCATGTTATTGTGGGAATAAACCTTAATCGACAAGAGACCATGTGAGCTATAACATGATCCCCTGGTGTCACCCACACTGAAAAAGGTTGTCATACTTGCCTAAGGTAGAACCATGAACTCTTAGCTTAAGTGGATCCACTAGCTAAACATCCTACGGGGGCACGTAATTTATGAGATAAGGAGATTGTTACTAGAAACCCGACCTCTACTAACGTGAGGGCTTCCATCTCAAGAGATTTCTTCTAGAAACCCGGCCTCTACTAACGTGAGGGCTTTCATCTCGATACAATATCCACTCGGTGCTAAGCATAAATCCCACGGAGTAGTTATTAAGTTTTAACTTAACTCATGTCTCATGGAAGAATGGCCGTGACAATCAATCCAATTTAGTTCGTTAAGACAACTCCTTAGACCATGCGTGTGTAAACCTTTCACCGTCCGTGATCACTTTAATCTTAGATTCAATTAGGTGAGAAAGCATTTCAACCTTAGAATCTTCTTTATGTGAGAAAACCAACCTTTCACATCATGTTAATCTCGATGAGAATGTCCTTTCAATCAACACAACAACAATATCATAATCATTGAAACTTTACTCTCAAAGTATCCTTAAAGCATTTACATAGATTTCATAAAAACATGCATAATCTCATACTTTCCCTTTCAAGGTTCAAAGACTACTTTCAATCACCACATATAGAATTCATGCATTAGACATGGATTTAATTATAATTCATGTGATTTTATCACTTCATGCATAAATTCATAAAATTCCTTTTTCATCAACAAAGACCCACATCATAAGATCACAATTGAGAAATATGGGAATTACATGGGTTCATGGGGGAGCTTCATAAAAACCATAAGAAATCATCAATTCATGCTTCATATAACTCAATTAGATCATTTAAATCAAGTTTGAAAGGAACCCATGACATTTGAATCAAACCCTAACAATTGGGGATTTCTATGTTTTTGAAATTGGAGATTCTGAAGGAACTCCATGGATGAAAGCGACCATACCTTAACAACAAAGCCCAATGCTAAACTTCAATGGAGGAATTAACCTTGACCTTGATCCTAGGTTGAACTTCCTTCCTTCCTTCTTTTTTTTCTTCTTCGTCTTCTTCTTCTACTTTCTAGAGAGAGAAATATTTGAGAGAAGAGCTTTGGGGATTTATTTTGGATTTTGGAAATAATGACTTGAATGGGTTAGTTTTAGAGTTAAAATCACTTATATAGGGGTCCTAGTGTAACAGACTTAGAGTTTTACTAAAGCTCCATGCGCACTTGACAACTTACTCACTAATCTTTCAAGATCTTGTAAGCTCAAGTAAGCCCTTTATGCTAAGATCGCTAAGAAAATGCAAGAAAGACTTAGAAAGACTTGGAAAGATTTGGAAGAAGACTTTGTATTGTTTGGAGAATGCTTTACAACTTGAGTGATTGCTTGCTTCAAGCTTGGATGCTTTGTAAATGAATGCCCCATATATTTATACTACCACCTAGGGCTAAAGTGCAAATAAAAATTACTTTATAAGTCCCTCTAATAATTACACTTTGGTCCCATTCTAGAATACTCTACATATTCTAGGGAATTCTTAAGCCTTCTTGGAAATTCTCTAGGGAGTTCTAGAGTGTTCTACTAACCTCCCCACAACTCTAGATTCTTCTCACTTATCTCGGTGCTGAATTTTAGACAGTGAAGTGGCGGGACATGAGACTAGGCTTAGGCAAAACAACATAGCTTTAGTTTAATTAAAAACGAAATTACCCAAATAACCCTCACTTGCCAGCCCACTGTCCACTTTCACGTGAGGCACCACAAGCCGTGGTCCTCACCACGAGTCGTGGTCCCCTCCGTGGTGATGGACCAGTAGCTAGGCAAGTGTCCCTCTAACCTCAAAATCCTAAGGCACCTCCACGAGACTTCCCACGAGCTGTGGCCATTACCATGAGCCGTGAAGTGGCTCGTGAGGAGGGGCTGTTTTGGGCAGACTTGAGGAGGCTACTCCCTAGCCCACCATGAGCCACACCACGAGCCGTGGTCCTCACCATGAATCATGGTGGTCGTGGTAGGTGGGGCAGTGTCTATGCCAAGGTAGGCTGCCCTAACCCTCTTCCTTGGCTCTAGTCCTCACACAATTAGCCCTAGTTTAGTCTACTAGATTCTGGTGTGTTACACACAAGGTCAAAGGAATCCAAAAGAACCTAAGAACTTCGAGAAATGGGCAAAATGATGAAGTTGAAGCTCGCCAAAGGCAACTCAGTGTATCGTAAACTGATTCAAGATCGCAGAAGGAGGTATTCCTACAACACCAAGAGTCCACTTTAGGTCGCTGATGTAACTCGGGGATCTCAGTCGAGTTCGCCGAAAGTCATAAAACTGACTTTGTGAAGCTGATTTAGTGATGGAAGCAATGATTTGGCGCATCATTGATAACTTCAGGAATCGCGATTAAGCTTATCGAACAGTCAAAAGAGAAATTTTGTGAAGATTTTCTGAAAAAAAGTATAAATAGCCCTTTGAAGAGAGAGAAAATAACTTTTCATTAATATGATTATTTTTGTACTAAAAACCCTTTAACTGGGAAAAATAACTTGTACTTGAGGATTGTGAGAAACTTTTTGAGCTTGAAGATCTTTGGGATTAATTTCTTAGAATTCATGAGCCATTTAGTTGCTCTGAGTGATAACTTTAGTAATTTTCTTTACCTTTGATTATTAATAGCTAATCTCCCTAGTCTTAGGGGTGTGCAATTGTAATGTAGGATTAAATTTACATTTAGGTGTTAGTTAATTGATTAATTAAAGGTTGATTTGATATGGGTTTCTCAAAATTTCTAAGCGTTAAGTCGACCTACGAAAGTCTTCTACGGATCATAGAATTTCCTACTATCCGTAGACGGGCTTTCGTGTAGGCTAGTGATGTTAAATCGATTGACATGACCCATGACCCTACAAGGGATTTTATAAGGCAAAAACTTTGAATTTTCCCTAATTTCCAAATACATCTTCCTCAACCACTACAAACCCCCATCTTCACCTTTATTAACCATCCTAACATATAAATTCCATCTCCTCTCCCACACCCTCCATTTTCCAAAAGTTCATATCTTCTATGACATTATGAAAAAGGTAGTGCAATAAGGGAATCGTGGTTGTAGGTCAGTAAAAAGAAAATGAAAATTCAACACGCTCACACAATTTCAACTTCAACACATTAATGTAAGGATTTCAATCCTATTTTTATGTTGTCAAACTTGGAGTAGATTATATTGAACATGATGTAAGATGTAAATTGTAAATTTTACGCATTAAATGAACCCTAAGGATGATTGTTGTTTGTGTAGAGTTAGTTTAAAAAGCATTATTGAATGTGTTGGGTTGTTAGTTAATAGAATTTTTGAATTGTGCGGGTGTAATAACAACACTTGTCTGGGAGTTTATGACCTACGACAAGGGTCTTTTAGGGTCCGTTGAGACTTCTATGATCCGTAGTTTCCCTTCGTAAACAAGCCTAAAGAATAAGTATTGCACATTTCATACTAGTGCTTGTACATAGTCTATCCATGGGTTGTAGAACTTCCTACGAACTGTAGATAGAACTCTTACAAGAAGCCTCAAAGATTAAAAACAAAATTTTGGGACTATGAGCCTGTCTACGAACTGTAATCCCAACATGCTAATTCCAGTAGCCTAAGTTAGGATTTAAGGTTTGATCTACGATTCATAGAAATTTTGACGGACCGTACTGACAATTCGTAGTTCCATCTTCAGAAACATGGTTTTAGGCCTAACTTCCTACAATAGGGTCCTACGGCTACTAGGATTTTCTATGGTCCGTAGAAACCCTTCCATAGGACACAAAATAGTGCACTCCATGTAAAAAAGAATTATTTCAATTCCTTTTAATTTCTTGCTTTCCTTATTCATTTATAAGTTAGTAATAGTTACTCCTCACGTACTATGCCACCAAAAGAAAATCCAAGGCACATAGGCAACACCACGACAATGTCAAGAAAGTCAGAGCTAAACCCAAGTCTCGACTCAAACACCAACTATCGAATGAAGAACAATGTGGGTTGGAATACAATGGAAATGTGGAGGTTGATTCACCAAATCAGCCCTAGACCACCTGGAATCAAGAAAAACAAATGGAGATGGTACCGAAGATGGTCAATATAGCTTCTCCCACTATATCAACTTCTCACCAGTCAATCTGAAGAGAGAGAAACAAAATTTGGGAGATAATAGCGGCTACTTGATGAGTCCACAAGTTGGACTCATTTAGGGCTATATTTTGATAGAATTAGTGACCTCAAATGCATATTTTATCTCAATATCTAATGAAAACCCTTAAGTTTAAGGTATTTAAAGCTTGAGGGAAAACATGGACACAACTTGGCAAAAAAGGAACAAAGGCAGCTGAAAGAACGAAGAAATCAAGATCTGATAATCGCCGAACCCATTCGGCGAGTCGCCAAAAGATCTTATCCTCGCCTTTTGTTACAGTGTGCAGAGCCCTGAAGGAAAGTATCAAATCGGTGGTGAAAGGAGCAGTCGGCGTATCGCCGAGCAGTTCCGCGAAGCTGTACTATGTCGCCCAATGATCAAAACACGACTATGCTGAATGATAGAGCAAGATGACGATGAAACCTACCAAAGGGCAGATCGTTGAGTTGATCAGCGATCTTGACTAATGACACCGAATGATCCACTGTAGCACAAAATTTTGAAAACTACAATTACTCGTTGAGAGTTGTAGCTTAGTATCAGATTTTAATATAGAACTGTTAACATAGACTTCTGAGTTCTAGGTTTGGAGAGGGTTTTGAAGAACTTGAAGATTCAAAGGGTTTCAACTCCAAGAATTTAGACTTGGGTCTTGTGGATTCTTTATTCTTTGCTTGTTTTTAGACTTAAATCTTCATACCCATTTGAATGCAAACTCATTTTTTGTATAGATTTCTGTCTCTTTTACATGTCTAGCTAAAACCCCAATTCTTGGGGTGTGATTTTGTGAATATGGATTATATTATCTGTTGGGTCTTACTTGTTGATGGTTTATTTGTTGTGTAAATGTGATTTCATTTAGTAGTTGTGGTGGAACTTAATGAAATTGTAGTTGCAAATACGATTTCACCTTTGTGTTTTCGGCTTGCTCGAGAGAGAGGTCGTAAAACTAAGATTACTAAATTGATGACCGGTGGGAGTGGGTCGACATGAGGTTCAGCTCGCGAGAGTGAATCCTAGTCCTTCTCCCACACACTCATCTCGAGAGAGTGAGTGGGCTAAGGCGGAGACTGTTCTTCATACGGCAAGTTGGTGTCCGAGAGGAACCCATTTGATTCAGGGTAAGTTGCTCGATAGAGAATTTACCCCCACTATAGTCTAGCCTAGTCACAAATATTCAATGGATTTATTATCAAAAGCATGTACCCAATAGTCTAGTCTAACCCGTATTCCTATCACATTCCAAGAATCCCCTCTCCTTGATTAGTACTCTTTGCATTTTTGCTTGTTTTTACTTACTTGTGACAAACACCCATCATTAATTGACAGTTTTGTGTCACCCTTTAAATTTAGCATGTTTATATTCGGTAATGTTTTTAGCTATGACTAATTAGAACTTGATTTTATATTTCTATTAATTCTCAAGCCCACTCCCTTGGGACTCGACCCCAACCCTAGATTGGGTTACTTTACTATTGTACGATCGTAGACACTTGCATTGGAAGTTGTGTCTTGATTATGCAAACATCAAAATGGCGCCGCTGCCGGGGAGTAGTGTTATTTGAGAATCTTTAGTTAAGTTGAATTTCGTTCTTGTTAATTATAGTTACACTTACTTAATTTTTGGTTTGATTTGCTTGTTTGTGTATTGAAACATGAAAGATGAGTATGAATGGTAACTATGGGTACCAAATGGACCAAGTGCTATCTTCTCTCTACCTAAAACCAAAAGAGGGGCGGCCTCATGAAAATGAGGCAAACCTCACTAATGGAACTTGAGTGAGGAGTTGCGTCGTGCCACTACGTTAAATAAGGCGCGTCTTGGGAGGCAACTCAAGGTTTTACCACTTTATTTTTGCTTTAAGAAATAATGGTGTGTTGTCTGTGTGGGTCGAAGTATGGAAAGTGAGTGAAAAGTTGCAAATTGGTGAGCCAAAGGTCCTATTAGCGCATCACCGAAGAAGTCGACGACCCCGACTTAGACCGCCGTTAGACTAAAGACAACTTCAAAGTGGAGTCTGTAAAACTCGGCGTGCCCAGGAAATTATTGGCGAATCACTGACTTGGTCGGCAATTGCGATCTAGTCCACCGTTTGGACCCCCAATTTAACTAGAGGTCCAGCAAAACTCGGTGAGTTGTCGAATAGATCGGTAGCCATGACTATTGTCGCCGAATGGGCAAGTACTGGACGGTTTCTTAAAAGGCCAAAGGTTTAAACTTTCAAACTCTACACTTTCCCTCACTTTAGACCTTCACAAACTCGCAGCCGTTTAGTATTTTCTATATTTCTTGCATTGTTACTGTATTTGAGTTGTTGATTGGTGCTCGGAGTTGGATTACATTTCCGCCTAGCATTTCAAAAGTATTTCAATCGGCATCTAAGACATGGCTAGACCTAAAATTGAAGGAAGAAGCATGCCACCCCGAAAGATAAGAGCATGGAATTTCAAAATAAATGAAGGAAGGTCAAATCCTCCTAAGAAGGGAAGACAAGAACCTCTACCTGGAGACAAAGGCAAGGGCAAGAGGCCCATTTCTGATAGGGAGACTACTCCCCGAGGACCCTCTATTTCTTCATGGGCCCGTGTATTCTATGCAGCTGTGCGGAATGTTTTGGCGGATATACCTGTGGCAGCTCCTGGTGGATCTGGTAATACTGTTCCTCCTGAGGTGACCCAGGCACTAATGCCAGATCCAGAGTACTACACCGGGCACTGATACCCAGATAGATGGAGCAAATGCTTAGACAGGACCCTTTTTACCTCCTTCTCTGTCCCTATTCCTTTTGACTTTTGGATAATTTTGTTTGCATTTGAGGACAAATGCTTTTATTTGTGGTGGGGTGAGGCTCACCTTTTGTGTGACATTCTTGTTTTGTTTATAACTTGGGCTTTGAGCTAAACTTGTCTTATACATTGCTCTTTGTGGATGTTTGAGCTTGTGGCTCCTTGCTTTTAACTGTAAATGATTTTTGACCCTTCCAAAATTTTTTTCCACCTCTTGTATGTATCGAATGTGGCTATTCTTTTGCAAATTTGAGTATCAATTTTGATCAACATCGATGACTTGAATAGTTCTCATAATCGAACAAACATGAATGTGCGACTACGATAAGGCCAAATGAAGTTGCATAGACAATATGTGAACTCTTTGCATCTCGTTGTGACTAGCCAATTATTGAATCGAGTCTCTTGTGATGATCGTTGCACACTAGCGAAAGTGTGGAGTCTTGTTTGACCTTGGTGTCAATGCCTTGTGTGATGAGCTTACTATTAACCATGCATGATAAGACCTTGAATTTTGCCCCGTTGGTCCAGTCGAAGAGTGTGAGCCAATTTGTCATATACCTCTTTTGTGGGATACCTTGTGAGTGTGTGTGAACCTATTTTGAACACCCCTTGAGCCTTACCTTTCTTTGGAAGAAACTTGATGAAAACAATGACCTTACTTTATCTATTACCCACAATCCTCATGAAGTTATGGTTTGTTTGAATAGCCAACTTAGGCCAAAAGCCTAAGTTGGGGGTGTGGTAAAAATAAAAGGGAAAGTCAAGAAGTGCAAGGAAAGTCTCCTTTAACCCATGGTGTTGAGAAAACTGGAACCCCTCCATATATATAAAAAAAAGAGAAGAGAAAGAAAAAGAAAGTTGTGGAATAAAGTACAAAAGAAATGGGGTTCCCAAACAATCCATGGAAAGGGAATAATAGGATGAATTATGAGCACTAAAGAGAATGATGAAGGAAAAGGAAAGGAAGTGTTGTGAGCACCACATTTCATGAGGACGAAAGTCACTGAGCCTAAATGACCATACCTTTGCACTCAGCCCCATTACAAGCCTTGAAAAGACCTTTTAGATCTTGAGTGAGTTGAAACAAATGTTGATTGGAAAATAAGGGCAAACATATGGGTGAAATTATGAATTGTGTTCTTCTTTGTGAGTGTGAGCGTTGCATCTGATTTCGAAGCTTTAAATTGTGAACCATTGTGTGAATATGGAATCATTCCTCGTGTGAGGGCATTTGACCACTTTGGTTGAGCTTGAACTTGCATTTGAAACAAATATTGAGAGCATGAGATTCTTTGGTATTGGTGAGTCACAACTTGAATCTTTGAGTGCACATTTGATCTTTGCATAAGTAAATTGAGTCTTGTTGTGTGCATTCATAATTGAGTCTTGTGTAGCACTGTTCGAGATACCCTTTTGAACGGCTGAACTTGAGTTGCTTGAGGACAAGCAAAAGTTTAAGTTGGGGGGGTGTTTATGAGTCCACATATTGGACTCATTTAAGGCTATATTTTGATAGAATTAGTGTCCGCAAATGCCTATTTTATCTCAATATCTGATGAAAACCCTTAAGTTTTAGGTATTTGGAGTTTGAGGGAAAACATGGACGCTACTTGGCAAAAAAGGAACAAAGGCAGCTGAAAGAATGAATAAATCAAGATCTGAGAATCGCCGAACCCATTCGGCGAGTCGCCAAAAGATCTTATCTTCGCCTTTTGTTCCAGTGTACTGAGCCCTGAAGGAAATGATCAAATCAACGAAGAAGAGGAGCAGTCGGCGTATCACCGAGCAGTTCCGCGAAGCTGTACTATGTCGCCCAATGATCCAACCACGACTATGCTAAATGATAGAGCAAGACGGCGATGAAACCTACCAAAGAGAGGATCGCCGAGTTGATCAACGATCTCGACTAACGACGCCGAATGATCCACTGCAACACAAATTTTAGAAAACTATAAATACTCGTTGAGAGTTGTAGCTTAGTATCAGATTTTAATATAGAACTTTTAACATAGACTTTTGAGTTCTAAGTTTGGAGAGGGTTTTGAAGAACTTGAAGATTCAAAGGGTTTCAACTCCAAGAATTTGGACTTGGGTCTTGTGGATTCTTCATTCTTTGCTTGTTTTTAGACTTAAATCTTCATACCCATTTGAATGCAAACTCATTTTGGTATAAATTTCTATCTCTTTTACATGTCTAGCTAAAACCCTAATTCTTGGGGTATGATTTTGTGAATATGGGTTATATTATCTGTTGGGTCTTGTTTGTTGATGGTTTATTTGTTGTGTAAATGTGATTTCATTTAGTAGTTGTGGTGGAACTTAATGAAATTGTAGTTGCAAATACGATTTCACCTTTGTGTTTTCGGCTTGCTCGAGAGAGAGGTCGTAAAACTAAGACTACTAAATTGATGGCCGGTGGGAGTGGGTCAGCATGAGGTTCAGCTCAAGAGAGTGAACCCTAGTCCTTCTCTCACACACTCAGCTTGAGAGAGTTAGTGCGCTAAGGCGGAGGCTGTTCTTCATGCGGCAAGTGGGTGTCCGAGAGGAACCCATTTGATTCGGGGTAAGTTGTTCGAGAGAGAATTTACCCCCCACTATAGTCTAGCCTAGTCACAAAATATTCAATGGATTTATTATCAAAAGCATGTACCCAATAGTCTAGTGTGACCCGTATTCCTGTCACATTCCAAGAATCCCCTCTCCTTGATTAGTACTCTTTGCATTTTGCTTATTTTTACTTACTTGTGACAAACCCCCATCATTAATTGACACTTTTGTGTCACCCTTTAAATTTAACATGTTTATATTCGATAATGTTTTTAGCTATGACTAATTAGAACTTGATTTTATATTTCTATTAATTCTCAAGTCCACTCCCTTGGGACTCGACCCCAACCCTTGGTTGAGTTACTTTACTATTGTATGATCGTAGATACTTGCATTGGAAGTTTTGTTTTGATGTCTAGTCCGAGTCAGATTTTGATTTACAATCCATATCAGAGTCTAATTTTGGCTCATTACCTGAGAGATCTGCAGAGTCGATACAAGTATCAGGGCAACCCAAATGATGGTGGTGCGTCAAGGGCATGTTTGACATCTTTTTGAAAGAAATTTTCCAAAAAGAGAGGGGTAGACCCAAATGACTGATCACTAAGGAGCCGCGAGTGCTGACCGGTAACTTACACATAGTAACAAAGATACATGCCCTATTCCACTGACATAGATGTGATTGGATGGCAGACTCACGGGTAACTAAATTATCAACATAGTTTAGGAGTTCTATGTATTTTATGCTACAACGGTAAGAAAGGACTTAGGGCTAAGAAATTAGACCAATCTCCACTACTGAGCACCTTGGTCTGGGATATCTCAGTTGATATATCTAAGTGGTCTATCTGATAGTTCATCCATGGACCATCTTATTAGTAGACTACCTCCACTGCTGAGTTTGATTACTGGATGCAGATAGTCTGCAACAAAAATGCAATAAAGGATGCATCTTAGAAGAAAGATTTTCTTAGGGTAGTAGGGTACATCGATAATCAGGGAGTTGATGTTGGGTACACGATATATCCACAACCAAGAAGGCCTCACAAAATTTTATGGCCAAATTTTGGTGGTCTATTGTACAAGCTTGAGTATTCCCCACCATGGTGGATAACCACCTAAATTTAGATTGGGCGATGATGGTGGTATGTTTGATGGCTAGGTACGAGACTGATTTTGCTCATCTTCTGATGGCTGAGATTCACAAGCAGGCATATAGAGAGACTACAACTCTTCCCTTACCTTGTATGATTTTCCGCTTATGTAGGGAGCATATAGTGCCTATGATAGTTTGAGTTGAATCAGTGATAGAGGTGACTAGGACTGTGGATGTTAGGCTTATTAGGGATGAGTCTAACTTGGCTGCACTAAGATGAGACCTACGTTTAGCATGCCTAAGATGAGTGAGATGTCAACCTCAAAGAAGTCCGATGATGGAGATGTTCCTAAGCCTACAGAGGCCACTCATACCTCCACATTTGCACCATATGCTAGCACACCTCGTTCCCCTTCTGCTCCATCAGATCTTTACACAGTGCTAGTTGCAAAATTTTAGAGGTTGGAGGCCCAGATGGCTTAGTTGAGGCATCATCTCAAACCTTGGGTTTGTATAGTTGTTGAGGATTCTTAGATGAGGATGCGGACTACAATGGCAGAGTAGAACCAGATCACTCAGTGGAGGATTGATGCATTTGAGTTGAAGATGTAGCCCGACCTTAGACCACTCCAAGTGCTGACCTACAAAGTTTCCAGACGAAGTTAGATAAGCTTAGCGCTGATATGGATGCATTAGTTGCTTCCCCCACCTCCTCCACTCCTTAGTCCCTCACTCACAGACCTCGAAGATAAGGTTTTACTAGCTCTATTTAGTGCTAAGGACCTTTCTCGTGTGGTGGAAACCGCACACAGTCCAATGGTGACATTTGAGATTGAGATGAGGAGAGAGCGATGAAGAAGGAATGACGTGCAATTGAGGTAGCTAGACGTGAGTCCATTCAGTTTGAGGAGGTTAGATTAGAGAGAGTCAGTAGGAGTTTGTTGGAGTTTCGAATTCAGGGGGCACTCTTGATGGTGCTCCCCAGATTGATCCAAAGGCACCTTCTAAGGCACCGAGGTCCACACTGATAGGCCTACAAGTATCTAGTTAGTACATCAATTCTTATTCACCACAGGTTTGTCTTGACCCGCCAGTTTTAGTGCATTGAGGACATTGCACAGTTTTTTACGTGAACCGTGGGCTGAACTAGTGAAGAGTTTTGGGGTGATGTTTGAATAGACTAGACACCCAGATCTTTTCTTGGGGTTTTCTTGCCTCTGTTCTTTTCCCCGATGACCTTTTAATTTTTGTTGAATCGACATGTTTAGTATGTAAGTTGTGAAGGTAGACTAGAAGTAGAAGTATGATGGTAGTGTTTGTTAAAAATGATATCCCTCACAATTTTTTGGTTTGCTATATCTGTGTTACTGACGAGTCGACTATGTTGGGATCTTTATATGACATGATAGGAATTGATATGATAATATGACTCAAGTTGAAGCATGAACCAACTACTTTGATAATTGCTAATGAAATGATGTTCCATGTTTGTGTGAGGTTATTGTTCATTCGTTCAGTACGTGCCTATCTAGAATTTTCCCCATTAGTAGTGTTAGGATAATTAACCGTTAATTAGGAAAATATTATAGGCCTTTGTTGAAATATATTCCACTAAGCCTTAAAACAACCGACCAAATGAAAATATTCCCTTCGATCCAAATCTTTAAGCCTTAAATAGATTATTTTTGAATTTCCCAATTCACTTTCTCCGTTCATAAAATGTTAACCTTTGTTTTGGCCTGGTCCCTCCTTGGACATCATGCATCTCAACTCACACTAAAATCCTAAGTTGAGGGTGACTACTATAGAAGAAAATGAGAAAATAAAGGGGTATGAAAATAATTGTGTAATGAGAAATAGGAAAATAAGGAGTTGTGGCCGTTAAAAAGAAAAGAAAAAGAAATAAATGATAAGTAAAAGAAAAAAAGCAAAAGTCACACCCGAGCATTAATGAAAAATTTCGGAGAAAGAAAAAAGAGGTGGAACGAGTATTGGTTGTAAAAGAGGAAATAATCCAATGTAATGTCAAGGAGGGTAGAAAAGTAACTTTAAATCCAAATATACAACACATGACCCTTAGCCTACGTTACTAGCTAAGAAACTCCTAAAGTGATCCTATTAGAGAATTTAAGTAATGATAAAAAAGGCAAGCTTATGTATTGTGCATGTAAGGTACTGAATTTCTTTTGTGAGGATGAACATATACCCAATCCATGTACTTAAGAAACATACTGATATATCTGTGAAAACGAGACTTCTTTGTGGTAAGGGAACAAGTGACATTGTCGAAAAATCATTATCTGGTTGACTGTTATTTGTGTATGTGAATGTGTCCATCGGTATATCTATGTCATAAATTGATCCGCATGTGTTTTCTTGTTTTGAAATTAATGATTTCACTGTTGCTTAAATGAAGTAATGGAGGATATATTGTTTGGAAAATTCCATGTGATTGCTTAAAGTCTATATCTTCTTTTGCATCGTGTCATTATGTGTTAGTAGTTTCTCTTGAGGACAAGCAATAATTTTAAGTTGAGGGTGTTGATGTACCACTTATTTATGGTAGTAGTAATGCTTTAAACTTGAAGTATTGAATGTCTTTTAAGCCCTGGTTAGTAGATTTGATGTTATTTTATCCATGTTTTGTAGGACAATAGGTTTTGGCTATTCGAGTTGAAGAAAACAGTGAAGCATTTGACTTTTTGGAGTCTTACAAGTTGACCTACGAGCCATAAACTTTTCTATGAGTCATAAGACTGACTCGTAGATGAGGAGTAGAGTTTTTGGAGCTAAGTATGGGACCACAAGACTGGACTACGAACTGTAGGAACTTGTACGAGCTATAAGTCCAAGTCGTAGAAAAGATCACAGATGTTGGGTTTTAGTACTTAGACTATGATTAATCGGGACATGCCATGCAAAGTTCTATGAGTCGTGGAATCTGTCCATAGAAAAGTCTAGAGAAATATTGAATAAGTTGTTTTCCACTAAAGGTGTCTACGAGCCGTAGGAATACCAACGAGTCATAGAATCTGAACCATAGAAGTGACTGTCGAATCCTACTTTTCCTATATTTTCTTAGTATATTTTGTTTAGGATTAGATGTCTATAAATAGTTATTTTTATTTATTTTAAAAATTAGACATTTCATACCATTAGAGCTTTGTTTTGAGAATTAATTTGTGAAACAATTTTCCATTTTAATTCTTGAATCATTGGTTATTATTACATCTTTTGTTCATCAATTCAAGATCCCGATATTCAACTATTCTAATTGTAAGTGCATGGTTTATCTTAACCAAATTAATATTAATTGTGATCATCCAATCACGAGTAACTAAAATCCACAACTAGGGTTATGGGAACAATAAGAAATTAACAACGTAAGCCTAATAACTAGTAATTCTTGAATAGAATAGTCCATGTATTAAGATTTATTCCATCCAATACATTGTTTGGTTACTTTATTTAACTTAATCCGTGGATTAGTTATACACCATATGAGGTCTGATACACCCAAATTATACCTCCCTAAAGAAGTATAAGTGGTCGTTGCCAAATAAAGAACTTAATTGAGTTTAGGATTGATCCCACGAGAAATATGGTCTAGACGTAGGCTAATTTATAGTTATTTGTACTTTTAGTTAGGTTTACTTCCATCAAAGGGGGAATTTTTAAATAAAGTAATATTTGACTGATTTGTAGTAACAGTTAAGAAGTAAACAAGTTTCATAGTTTGTTATATCAATATGAGAATGAAACTAGGGCAAATGTGTTCCCCACAAGTTCTTAATGCAGTAATCCTAATAATAGCAACTCTTTCCTAGTGTAACGTGCAAGGTTGGTAAGTTAGGTATCTCCTAAGTGATTGGTCGTGCAAGTAGGGAATTTCACCACGCAACTTGGTCAGTCTACGTGTGTATGGTTTACTATCCCTTACCCTTAACTCGAGATTAACCCTCACGATAGGTGGGTCAGGCTATTAGATAGCGGATTATCACGCCAAATCTCTGTTGTTCAATCTATTTATCATTAATTACTTCCTTGTTCGGACAAGTAGGAATGATGCCAGTTCTAACATTGTGCACTATTAAAAATCATTCAAAACGAAGAGATTAACAATACATGCATAAACACTATTTCAGAATTACTTAATTATTAGTTATACGTTGTTAATTACTCATTGTTCCCACAACCCTAATGGTTGATTTAGTTATTCATGCTTGAATTATCACAATTCATAATAGGGATAATAATATACATCATGAACTTACAATTAGAATAGATGACATCTGGAATCTTGAATTGAAGAACAAACACAAATTTCATAAACCAAACTTCAAGTATTTAATGATAAAGATATTTGCAATATAAATTCCAAAGCCAAAACAAAGTATCGCAAAAGGTCAAATAACCCAAAAATGAAATTTACAACTAATATTTATTGAAAATAAATCCTAAACAAAGTAGGATTATGAAGTCTGAGGAAATCCGGTTCTGGGAAGTGTCACCAATGGGTGGCCACCTATGGCCCGTCACAAAAACGATGACTCGTAGGTGCCACAATTACTCACCAGTTAGTAAAAAATTCTATGGGTGTCATCGATGGGCTTGACTTACTATCTTTATGTCCATCGACATCCCTTCCTGTTCAATTGTCATTCATGGACTGGGACTCATCTTCTCTTAAGGTATCAATGACTCATCATCTACGACTCGTAGTAAGACCTATGGCTCGTCAGTCACCTTCATCGTTCAACACCTAGTCCATTTCCTAGAAACTTCACCCACGCCTTCCACCTACAGCTCGTAGGTGGGCTCATCTGTTACCAAAATCCTGTTGTTTTCAACACTTCGATTACCAACTGCTCCACAACCCATTTCTTGCAAAATCAGATCAAAACACCATCACATCTAATTACAAAATGCCTAAGACTCATGCAAAACTCTAAGTTTAATGCATCAAAAATACCATAAATTCACGGTACATCAATACCCTCAACTTAAAATCGTTGCTTGTCTTCAAGCGACATAAAAGACTCTAAAAGACACTTATGCAGAAGCAACCCACAAACTCAAGCAATCACGTGACATTTTCTAAACAGTCACCCTCTTGATCTTTTTTCAGCATAATGCAAATCTTTTATTTAGACTTAACAACCTAACTTATGCGTATCAATACATGACGTAGACATAACAATATACACATTAACATACACAGACAACAATCACCAAGATACCAACTCTTCAACAATGTAACTTGTGCCCTTAGTGCAAAGAAATCCCTTCTTTCACATAGAATTTGACTTTTTTGAGTTAGGGACTCAGTATATGCTCACACTTAGAAGTAAATTCAAATACAATTTGTGCACAATACCATAGGCTTGCCCTTATTTTCTATGCTTTGACTTTCGAAACTATGTACTTAGGATCACTATAGGACTTTCTTAGCTTGTAAAGTAGGCTCAGGGTCAGGTGTGGTAAATTTTAATATTAAGTGACTTTTCTGCGCTCCTTGACATTACATTGGATATTTTACCTCTTTTACAACCAATTCTGACACCGTCTTGCTTTCTGTTGTTCTCCTAATGACTCATTTAAGCGTGGGTGTGACTTTGACTTGACATTGTTTCTTGTTTCATCTTTTCTTCATCTTTTTATTCAAGCTTTTCATTCTTTTGTTTCTTTTTTTAGTCACACCATTCTCTACACTTTTTCTCATGTTCTCTCTACATACGACTCTTTTCATTCCCTATCTTTCTTATTTTCCTTCATAATAGCCACTCTTAACCTAGGTGTTTTGTATGAGTTGAGGTGCACAATGTTCTAGGGAGGACCAGGGCTAAGATCAAGGTAAACTTCTGAAGTAGCTACCCTCAACTTAGGCTTTTAGCCTGAGTTGAGGTGCACAATGTCCAAGGAGGGACCATGGAACAGGGCAACACAAAATTTCACAATTTTGTTTTTCTAGGGAAGGCGAGTTGGGTTTATCGAAAGAAATGGTATTCGCGAGGATCAAACATTTGGACCAAAGGTAGAATTTATTTCATTTGGTTGGTTGTTTTTAGGCTTAATTGGAATCATTATCAACAACGGCCTATGATCATATCCCAATTCCTAGTTGAATCATCTTAGCAAGATGAATGGGGCAAGTTCTAGATTGACATACACTATATTAAAATATACAAACAACCTCACACACATATGTCACCTTGTTTCACTATTAAATCATTAATGTATCTCGTTCATGGTATAGCTTAATTTATGTTGTCTAATTGATTTCTATCATGTCATACAAAGATTCTACACATTCAACTTATCAAGCACACAAATATAACACATATCAAAACTTTGAGGGGTATCACTTTTCATGTTCTTTTGCCATCATGCATTCATTTTAGTCTACTTCTACACTTATACTAACCTAAACATGCCGGTTCAACATAAATTAAACAGTTCTATCAGGGAAAATTAACACAGGAAAGAAAACCCCAAGGAAGGATTGTGAGTTGGGTTATTCAGACTTCACCCTACACTCACTATCCATTCACTCCACCCCCACAAAAAATATGATGCAATGCCCTCAATGCATGGAAAATGTAATACATAGGGTGAGACAAACCTGTGGCGCATAAGCGCCGAAGATCCATCAAGAAGTGGGTGGGTTCAGTTGACACGAACCCGCTGGATCATCATGAGTGACACCCTCAGTAAAGCCCTCAACAACAAGGGGAACACCATTAGTAGTGCTTCTTGAGGCATATGCATCGGAAGCCAACTCCCTCACTCTACATTGCCGCAACTCCTCATCTAGCAATGACTGCCGTTGCGCCTCCTAAACCTGCTGCCTCTCCCTGTTTCTAGCCCATCTCTCCTCCTCAGTGTCAGTAGTGGGCCCATAAGTACGTGTTCACTTTCGAGCCGCACAAGGGGGATAAGTGAAGGCGTGTCTTCACTAAATAGTGCATTTAGCACCACATCACTCGCATCCTCATATGGTGCAGGCTCCTACAAAGCTACCTCTGGGGCGGTCAAGGCATCAATATCGGCCCAGAGTTTGGTCAACTCCGATTGAAAAGAAGCAACAACAACAATAGGCCTAGGATGAGGACTTTCCGGCATCCTAAGCTCAAACGCATCAATCCTCTGATGCACCACCTGGATCTTCACTTTAACTACCTTCTCCGTCCGTGCTTCCAACTCTTCAATAGGCTTCCTCATCCAAGGTCAAATATGTTGTAATAGACTGGCCATCTGAGTCTCTAATTTTTGGACTTGAGCAAGTGGCAACATGGAAAACCCAGAAGAGGTAGGAGCACATGTGTGCTCGCAGCCTGACTAGATGAAGTGGAAGGGGGATCATGCACATTTGATAACTCTCAACTACACTTCTTCTAATTCAAAGTGTAGGTGGTTGCTAACAAGTATAAACTCAACGATGAGTTGGATCCGATTAGTCACAATGAGATACTAAGAGTTCCTACAAGATTTATGCAACTCAAATTGCCTCGTTGGACTCGTGCAAACATATCATTCATCAAAAACAGTACTCAAGTCATCGGTATTGATCGCATCTGACAGTCAAATGTACAAGAGAAAAAAAACCACATCCCAATCAAGCAATCAAGAGAAAGACTAATCATTCAAAGCCTACATTCTTTATTAAAGCATTCATGGAGAAGTTTCACACAAAAACAACAAAACAAAAAATATCCCGAAGAACGAAATAAAAACAAAATACAACCAAGAGGATATGTATCAAGATACCTTCCCTGACAGCGGCACCATCTTTGATAATGCTCAACTACACTTCTTTCGATTCAAAGTGTAGGCGGTCACTAAAAACTATTAACCTAACGATGAGTTGGGGTTGATCCCATAGGGAATGATACGGTAAAGAATTCAAGTATGAAGTAAAGAAATGTTCTAATCTGTTGTAAAAGTAAAAGGCTACACAACATAAAATAAATCAAGGAGTTTCAATTATCAATATCAAAATCAAAGGAGGAGGGGATTTTAGTAACCAATTGCTAACAAAAACAATTAACACATGATTTGAATGATTAGAGAGAGGACCTTAGGAGTGTGATAAATCGAATACTAATTTCACTTAATGGGTAATTATTAATTTCTTTAAGTTGTTTAATGTAGTTACGATAGCTATTTTTCAATCAACTATCATGTTTCAAGCAAGTTCTTCCGAACCTTGACAATCTTAACAATACAAAGCAACCCAATTCCTTAATTAAACCCACTTTCTCAAGTTGGGTTGTAAAGATGCAAATCAATACAACTATCAATAATTCATTCTACTTTAAGCATCTTTCTCAAGAAACCATAGAGATCTAAGCTAGATCCGAATTTGCAATTTTCGTTCATCAATGAAAACATGAATAAACAATTGAACCTATTTCAAAACAACATTGAATTCAACAATTAATAATACCCATAATCTAATTTATGTATTCGATTGCATGATGACACCCCTAAGGAAATGAGTTTTAGCCAAACATGGCAAAAAGAAATAAATCGTTACCAAAAAGATTATCCATCTGAATTGTTAATAATCTGCAATGCTCAACGCCAAAATTTAGACTAGAATCGTAAAACCTCAAATCCAAGATCAAAATCCTATCAAAGAGTATTCAATAGTGTAAGTATATGTAGAAATCTCTCTAAACTGGGTAATACACTCCCTGCGAACTTCTTTTCTTTTTTCGAAAAATGAATTTATACGTTTCTAAAAACTTCCCAAAATATAAGCACGGAGTCCACTCGATGACATTAGTCGGGATTGCCGAATGACTCGGTGATCCGCCAACATGCACATATTCTCGCCTTTTGGTTTGAATCCTGGAAGCTTTGGCGAGTTGGGTCGCAATCGTTGTTCCATTTGGTGCATTGCCGAAACGCTCTTTTGCTCATTGAGTTGTCTTGATCCATGGGCTAGTTCACTGGAAAGTTGGTGATTTGAAGGCTCACTCAACGCGTCACCGAGTAGCTTTTGCGACCTCCAACCCTTCTTTTCTTTAGCTTTTCCAACGTTTTTGCTTCTTTTCGCATCATAGTGTCCTTTGCCTTGTTTTTAAGCCTCATTGCTGCATATAAATGAATTAACATTAGTTATGAGCACAAAATATACGTTGAGTACACTAATTCATTGAATAATAATCCCTAAATGAGTCAAAATTCTCGACTCATCAACATTGGGCTCCGTAGTAATGGCAGGAATAGTGTCCTCATCTGCCTGATCAACATCAATATCACCACCCAAAGGTGGTAAGTCAACCTATAGACCCTTTCGAGGGTTCGTTGGGTTAGCATCATCTCATATAAGCCTTATACCAACAGTTTTGGTCACCTCGATCAACCTATCACATCCCTACACTAGAACAATAACCTCTTTACAAAAGTGAAAAATGAGATAGGGAAATGGTAATGTGGTCGTTTTTCGGAAGGCCCTCTCATGTATCTCCACTATCGTGATCTAGGGAGAAGTGACCCGCCATTAGCGAAGCAAGTATAACCGCACGGTCCCAAGTGACTATGTTGTCCGTTAGTGTGGCAGACAATCTGGCCCGAATAATGGACCACCAGAACTTTTCAGCAAAATTCAAAGTCGCCTTCTTGATGGGATACATCATTTCACAAACCCATTTAGTGCTCTCCCCCTTATCGGCAATATATCGATCCATCCAATGAAGCAAGCTCTCTCGCTGCTCAATATCACGCATAGAAGCCCCGTTCTGCAACACACCCATTCGGTAGTCGTACTCAGCTGTATTAATAGGTTGAGCATGCGTCGGGCCATAAATAAAATTACGGACAGTGGTCTATGATAAGTCAACGGGGATAGCCCACACAAAGGTAGTCAACTGTGGGGGCTGAGCTAGTGGATAGCCTATGGTAGTATGTACTCTGCACAGTGGCTGCATAACAAGCATATAGCTCCCTAACTATCTATGAGATTTACCTCCGCAAAATCTGTACCATCCACCCACATTTGTGCCGTTTGAACAACTCATAAATCTCTGGCACTATGTGGAGACTGCCTATAAGTACCCGTCTCTCCTCAGTAATGGTTTGGGCCATCTTCTGCTGCTCATTCACATACAACCCATCCATGTATATATGTAACATCCCAGACACACCATCTATTCAGCTTAGTGGACAGATTTATCGGCGCATATATAGTACTAGGAGGGTCATGAGCCTCACCAGAACTAGTAGCATCAGATGGTGAGGCGACTCCCTATGTTTAGCACTTAAGGTCTGGTCCCCTCCTCAGACTAGGGGCATTATCATGGCTGGAGGACTGCTCCTCGTCTGACAAAATCATTCTAGAATGTTGCCTCGTGGTCCGAGGTTCCATAGGAGAGTTTCTAATCATCCTTGGATCAAATTACAACCCACTGGAATCTTCAATCAACCGATGCGAGGGTGCCATAGACTTGGACTTCCCTTTCTGTTTATAAGTGTGTGCTTTCTTTGGCACCATAATACCCGTGGAAGACTTGTTAGTACTCAATTTATACAAAACAAACCCAAAAAAAAAAAAAGCAAAATAAATTACGAAACATAAAAAAATTTATGTAACACTGTCTTTAGCAATGGTTAGTACTTACGAGCCGTCAAAGCTTCCACGAAGCGTAGGTCAGGAAGTCATATTTTAGGTCCCAAAAGTTTGGAATGATGGTGTAAACAATATAATTTGCATTGAGAAAACAATAATTAAGAATGAAAAAGTATAGCAACAATCATATTTATTGATATAAAGTGAGAGTGTTACATTCTCTATGATTTCTTTGAATTCGTCTTTTCAAATAAAAAATCATTGTTTCTTGAGCTTGATCTTTAATTCATCTTGACTTTTACTTGAATTCAAAGGATTCAAGCTTGTTCTTGAATCCGATGGCCTTGATCTTGATGGTTCTCGAACTTGAATGCTTGAATTCTTAAACTTGTAGCTTATAGAAAAAATTATGGTGTTTGTACCATGAGTTTTCTCTAGCTTCTTGTTTATAATTTTCAGTCCCTTTTCTGAATTATGATGACCCCTATTTATAGTTTTAGAATAGAGGAGTTGTGATTGGAAAAGATTCTCTTCGGCCAATCAGATTTATGTGACATGGCATATGAGCTTTATGGAGTGGGCTTTTCATTTTTGACACATTTCATGATCCTATTGGTTTCTTGTTTGACTTGGCATGCCACATCATTTTCCATGTGACACCAAAATGGGCCTATAGAATAAGAAGACATTGGGCTTAACAAACTGAGATCATGTATTGCAACTCAAATAAATTAATTTGGACTTTAATTAAATCCATATTTATTGGAATTAAATAATTAACCCAATTATATTAATCCATAATTTATTTGTACTAATATATTTAATATAGTCAGAATCATCTTATAAATTTATATTTAATAAATTTTAAGTGATTACAAATGCCCCCTACTTCAAGTCTTGTCGAGATATTTTATCTTTTAAAGACTAGACTTGAAATATTAACTACACGATAATTGTATGTCATGTATTTTGATATTCACCATGAATATATTTAATTAAGACAGGACTTCACTATAATTAGAGTAACGTATTTGGAGTAAACAATAAGACTTCAGTTCGGACTGCTTCACATGACCAATGCCACTTTTCAATACGTATGTACAATTAGAGTAGGATCTCTGCTTCTTCCAGTTAAATATGAAAAGAAAAACATTCTGTCGCTTCTAGTTCTCAAAATATTCAACATAAAGTCCTAACTAAAGATGAATTGTAATTAAAATAGGAAATGGATTTCCCTTCCAAGAATACTCCACATAGCATTCTAACAAAAGAGGAATTATAGTTAACATAGGAAAATGATTTTCTCACCCCTACTTATCCTCTATACAAAGAGGCATGTTATCATTGTTTTTTTATTCTCTACATCAACAATTACAAACTTCTATTTTTGTAGATCTTTGGAGCTAGACGTGCATGCACCAAGGTATGTGTTTTTTGCTTTGTTCCTTTTCTTTTCTTTTGTGTTTTGATTTTTGTTTGTAGGTAAATGGAAGCAATATTTGCATTTTGTGGAGGCTACAAAATGGAGAGCTTCATCAAACTCGAAGACACTTTCTTTGTCAAGTAGCTCGCAAAGGGGTTGAGCTACCTTAGAGAAATCTTTATTGAACCGTCGATAGAAACCCGCATGGCTTAAAGAACTTCTAACGCCTTTAACCAAGATAGAAGGAGGGAACTTGGAAATAACTTCAACTTTAGCTTGATCAACTTGTATACCTCTTCCTGAAATTTTGTGCCCCAATACAATACCTTCCTTGATCATGAAATGACATTTCTCCCTATTGAGAATAAGGTTGGTTTCAACACATCGTTTCAAAACTCTTCCAAGGTGCTCTAGGCATGCTTCAAATGTATTTCCAACAACCGAAGAGTCATCCATGAAAACCTCCATTGAATCCTCTACCATATCGGAGAAAATAGAGAGCATACAACGTTGAAATGTCGCCGGTGCATTACACAATCCGAAAGGCATTCTTTTGAAAGCAAATGTCCCATAGGGACATGTAAAGATTGTCTTTTCTTGATCTTCTGGTGCAATTGAGATTTGATTATAATCAGAGTAACCATCTAAGATGCAATACCATTTATACACCGCAAGTATATCAAGCATTTGGTCCATAAAGGGCATTGGGAAATGATCTTTCTCCGTCCATACATTCAATTTCCGATAGTCCATACATACACGCCAACCGGTAACCAATTGCATTGGCAAAAGCTCCCTTTGTCATTCGGGACCATGATCATACCACCCTTTTTAGGAACACATTGAATAGGACTAAGCCACTTGCTATCCGCAATAGGATAAACAACTCCCACATCAAGCCACTTGATAATCTCTTTCTTGACGACTTCTTGCATTGGAGGATTCAACCTCCTTTGATGTTCAATACTTGGCTTATAGTCACTAGCCAATTGAATTTTGTGAGTACATATACTGGGATGAATTCCCACAATATCGGCAATCGTCCACCCAATTGCTTTAATAAACCTCTTCCATACACTAACAAGCGCTTGAATTTGCCACTCGACCAAATCTGCCGCAATAATCACGGGCAAATTATTATTGTTCCCAAGAACACATACCGAAGGTGAGGTGGAAGTTCCTTCAATTCGAGCTTTGGTGGTTCCACTATAAATGGCTTTGTGGGAGGGCTTTCTCTATTCTTCAAATCGATATCAAGTTTCAAAAGGCTCTTAGAATAAGAACCTAAACCCGATAGAGCAGCCACCACTTCATCATAATCTTGAATTTCCTCCCCATCATAGTTCAAAAGAACAACAACCAAAGATTCACCAACACACAAAACTTCACTCACATTAGCAACCGCTTCATCAATTACGTCAACGAATGATATCACATGTAGGTCACTTGGTTGCTTCATCAATTTTCAAACATTGAATGTGACTTCCTCACCATTCAGTTGAAATTTCAATTCACCACTCTCCGCAGCAATGAGAGCTTTTTCGGTAGACAGTAATGGCCTACCAAAAATAATAGGGACCTTAGGATTAATCCCGCAATTGAGGATCACAAAATCAGCTAAAAATATAAATTTTTATACCTACACCAAAATGTCAAAGAATGCCCAAAGGGTGGTTGATAGAACGGTCTGCCATGAGAAGACACACAGTATTAGGCTGTAACACCCCAGAAATCTAATGACCTAAGCTAGAGCCTAACATGTAGTCTAGTGTACTAAAAAGGGTTAACATGAAGATAAGAGTCATAAAATGAACTCCCTAACTTAGTACTAATGTTTTAGGACCTACACGTGAAGGAATGACCCCCAAGGACCCCCCAAAGGTCCTTGAGGAGGACCCAATTGAAGGCCCAAAAAGTTGTCAAAAGACAGCATGACCTACGAATGAGCACCCACGAACCGTGGGTGGACCCACTCCCCGTAGGTGGGGGTCGTGGGTCAAGACTTAGTCTCCCCATTTTTCCCCTGGTCCTCCCCCTTCTTTGAACCAAATAACAAGCCAACAACACGGGGTGTCACCCGACCTACGGACCGTAGGTGGGGGTTTCGAGGGTTACAACTACAAAAGCTGTCAAGTTTCAGCCAATTAAGGGGTAAAGTCGTAAATTCCTAATTAATTAAGGGTGGGGACGGTTATTATTAGGTATTTTAGACCTATATAAATACTTCTAAGTCATTAAACTCCACTTGACCCCTCATAACTCACAAGACTCAAACATAACCAACTCTTCTCTCCCAAAATTCTCTCTTAGACTCCATTGAAGAACAAGGTCAAGGTCAAGGTCAAGCTATGGGTTCAAGAACCAACCTTTCTTCCTCAATTTCATGCGGAAATCTCCCTAAGGTATGGATGCTTTTCATTCTTGTGTAGCTATTACCCAAGAAGCCCCTTCAAAGTATGTTTTAAGACTTCCAAAAACCTAGGGTTTTATTCTAGTCATGTGTCTTCTTCCAAAATGATTTCAATTGTTTAATTATGGTTTATTATGATGATTTATGGTTGGATTAATGGAGTATTTATGGATTTTGATGAAAATCTGTCACGACCCGAGACTAGACCCTGGATGCGACACGGCGTACTCGACCCTGAAGGGGTCTTATACAAGCCTCATAACATTCATAAAATAAGATACTTAGAAATAATGCGGAATTTAAAAACTTTTCTTTATAAATCCAACAATCGAAAATATTCGTTTAAAAGCAAGCGGAAGTCTATTGTCTCACATGGCCATCTAAACAATACTTGAAACGAAATAGGGTCACGACCCTTTACAGTCGAAGTCTTAACAATAGTCTATTACATGAAATAAAAGGAACATCTAAAGTACCTGTCCTCGATCTATGAGGACATACCAAAAGTCTTGGAGAATCTCAAATCCAAGCTTCAACTAGAGAAAGCAAGTCAAATGCTGGAACCTACACTTGTAGTAAACATAGACGAATATGGGTTAGCACAATTAAGTACTAAGTATGATAGCCATGCAAAAAATATGCTTAAAACGAACATTTTATTTGAAAGTCATGCTTTTATGCCATTTTAATAAAACTTTCATGAACATAAGCACAAGAGGCATAATATACAACCATAACCAACATACAAGTCATAACTTCACATTAGAACATATAAACCATTACCTTCATATTAAGCCTTCACCTCAAGTAACCCTTAAGCTATACCTTGTGCAATGTATGGATAGCGTCCCATACCACCATCCACACTAAAATACCACATTAAGGTCACTAAAAGTAAGCTTACCATTCAACCTCTCCATCCTTACACAATACACATACATAAGAGACATCAACATTATATAAGTTATATCAACACATTAGCACCAACATCTAGGACAATCCTAAGTCATACTTGTGCAATATATGAGTAGCATCCCATACTACTACTCACACTAAGTACTCATTTGAAGTCACCATAGACAAGACACATTCATACTCACAAGTCATAACAAGGAAGTAACTCATAATACAATCCAAGTAAAGCATGCATCTTAACATTAAATAGATAAGAATTTATGTCACCCATTCTTCATTAACTTCATTAAGAACACCTTCATTCATTAGACATTATACCAACATCTTCATTAACATCATTATAAGAGCCCATTCATTTCATTAACATTATAAAGGAACACACCATGACCCCTCTCAAAGCCTACTTGTGCAATGCATATATGGCGTCCCATACCACCACCCACACTAAGTATTGCATCCTTGAGAAGCCACAGTTCATTAACATTCTTTATGGGGGTAAGCCTTAATCGACATAGACCATGTGAACTTGACATGGAATCCCGATGTCACCCTCACCGGATAAAGGGATTCCTACTTGTCTAAGATAGGACCATTGTTTTTAGCTTAAGTGGATCCACTAGCTAGACCTATGTGGACTTATAGTTTATGGGATAGGGAGATTGCTACTAGATACCCCACCTAAACTTACGGATGAGTATCCATCTCAAGAGATTGCTACTAAGTACCCCGCCTCAACTCACGGATGAGCACCCATCTCAGGTCATATCCACTCGGTGCTTAGCATTATTCCCCACAGAGTACTTGACATTCATTACATTAGTTCATTATGGGATAAAAGATTGTTACTAGATACCCCGCCTCAACTCACGTGAGGGCATCCATATCAAACCCAACATTCATTCATTGGAAAGCTCATAGATTCAAAGATGAGAATAACCTTTCACCTAGGAATCCCATATTGTGAGAAAGTCCTTTCACAACATGTCTTTTAATTCTTAGAGTACAATTGAGAATAGCCTTTCAATAAGTACTTCATCATTAACATAATCATAGAACTTCATTCATTAGTCATTCATGAGTGTGTGTGAGTATGTGAGAATAGCCTTTCACATATAGCATCATCATTCATAAGTAATACATTGAGAATATACTTCCATTCACAACACAAATACATTCTAAACATGATCATAATACATTCATTGAGATCACACACATATACTTTACATCATGATCCTTCATAGATCCTTCATGAAATTTTCCCTCCAAGGCCATACATCAATCACAACCCAAACATCTAAGATACTACAATAGATAAGGAAATTGACATGATTCAATCACTAATTCAACATAAACATAAGCAATTCAATAAACCTTCATGATCAATCAATTCCCAATCACAAATCATAATTTAATAATTTGGAGGAAAACATGGGTTCTAGGAAGAAATCATCTTAATTCACCTTTAAATCCACAATTCAATGCAATAAATCCTTTAGAAAACATTTAGAATTGAACCCATGCATAGATTGAAAACTAGGGTTTTTGGGTGAACTTTGAAGACATGAAATCACCTTCGAAGTTGACTCCTTCAAAGAAACTAAGTCAAGGATGAAGACTACCATACCTTTAATAGAAGAAATCCACGAAAATCCCTTGAAAAACTTGAAGTCTTGACCTTGGGAGCTTGAATCCTTCACCTCCAATGGAGGTTTCTAGAGAGAACTTTTGGAGGGGAGAAGTTTCTACCTTTGGGGTGTTTTGAAATAATGAGTTGAAAAATAGAGTCTAGTACTTTTAATACTCTTAAAATACCATAATTAAACCAAAATAACCGTTCCTCAACTAAACTAACCATAAAAGCAATTTACCAAATAGTCCTTACCTTAGCTGAGCCAAAACAAGAAAAACCTACAGTGACTCACGACCATCACCCATAGATCATGGGTGGGACCATGAGCCATCCTGGCTGTCCGTGGTCTGGGTCAAAGGCTGCTAATTTTGGGGCCTGACCTACGGAGGCCATCCACGGGGTGTGGTTGGACCTACGGAGGCCATCCACGGGGAGGGATGGACCTACGGGGAGTGGTCCCCTTCTGTAGGTCACCAAACTTTAGGCAACTTCCATTTTCTTTGGGGTCTTGGGGGTTAGGCTTTAGGTTCCTCCTCAAGGACCCCTTGGGTGGTCCTTGGGGATTTGTACCTTGACGTTTAACCTCTAAACCCCTCAACCATAGCTCGGGACAACATTTTTACACCCTCAAACCTCACATCAACTCCAACACACACTAGTTAGGCTCTAGTTTCACTTATTCATTTTACGGGTCGTTACAAAATCTCCCTTGGACCCATGATTTCCCCTTCTTCCTAAATTGTGAACTAAGGTGTGACTTGATTGATCATAGAAGCTTGACAATTGATTATGTTTATGTTTATTAAGTGTTGAATCATGAATTCCCCTATCTAATGTTGTAATTCTAGAATTTAGGGTTGATCTTGGTTTATGGCCTTGAAAGGTAATTAGCTAGGGTTGTATATGTTGATGAATATTGTATATGAGGTTGTGATTTACTTAGATAGTAATGATCCTATGACTATAGTGTGGTTGTGGTATTGATGCAAGATCTTTCTTCCATATACCCTATACACTTGATTATGCATGAAGTATGTATGTATGTTTATGATAAGTTTGTTGTGATGATTGAAAGGCCATTCTCATGAACACACTATGAATACGATGTGAAAGGTTTACTCACATGTTGACGATTCCAAAGTGAAAGGGCATTCTCATTTAAGGAATTTATGAGCTATTATGATGATATGTTAACATGAGTGCCTAGTGCATTCTCTTATGAACATGAACTTAAGTTAAGACTTAATGGGACTTTTAAAGGGAATTATGCTTAGCACCGAGTGGATAGGAGTATGAGATGGGTTCCTTCACGCTAGTAGTTGGGTTCCCAATACGGTGTCTTATGAGATGAAATCCTCCACGTTAGTAGTAAGGGTTTCTAGTAGCAATCTCCTTATCCCATAACTATGTACCCACATAGGTCTTAGCTAGTGGATCCACCTAAAATTTAAAATGTACATTCTACCTTAGGCAAGTAGGACACCTCTTTTCGGTGTGGGGGTAGAACACCGGATTCCATGTAGCTTACATGGTCTATGTCGGTTAATGCTATTCTTCCCTATATGATATGAATATGAACTATGGTAAGAACATGAACTTTAACTATGACTTCTTAAGAGGTACTACTTAGTATTAGTGGGGGTATGAGACTTCACTTGTTACAAGTTATGAACATGAATGACTCTTCCCTTATGTATGTTGGCTATGAATAGGCAAAGTAAGATATGTATGCTGTTGGTGGCTTGAATGTGATACTTAGCATTTGGTACGGTTATGGGATCTTACCTTTGCATTGCACTAGTGTGGCTTTGGGTTGCTTATATGTTGGTTTGACTTATGTTTCTTCATAAATGTGCATAATGGCTTTTAAACTTGATAAATGCATGATTTCAACTAAATGTCCCTTTTATGCATGTTTTAAGGATTTTTATGCACGGCTTCCATACTTAGTACATTAATTGTGCTAACCCATATTTTCTAACCTTACTATGAGTGTAGGTTCCGGTCATTGAGACGTACTACTTCCTTCAAGTGAAGCTTGGGTTGACTATTCCCTAGGCTTGGTGAGTCCTCAAGTTCGAGGACAAGATGTTATCATTTTCTAGATTTTATTGTCCTTTCTACTTTTGAGACTATATTGATGTAAAGGGCTTTGACCCTATTTGTATTCTCTATTGTACTAGATGGTGATTGAGATGAGTCTAGATTCTTATTTTCGTTATAAAGAAGAAGTTGACTTCGATTATAAAAGTTTTAAATTTTTTGCATTATTCTATGTCTTTATATTATGATTATTCCTAGGGCTTATATGCGACCCCTTTGGGGTCAAGTACACCATGTTGCTTCTAGGAGGTAACCCCGGGTCATGACAAACTTGGTAATCAGAGCACTAGGTTTAGAATGATTCTAGGATGATGTCTCATGAACCACGTCTAGTAGAGTCTTGTTCATAAGTGTGAAGCGCGCCACACTTATGAATGAGAGGCTATAAGATGTTTAGGAACTTTCACTTCTTTCATTACTCATTAGTTGTGCCTTGGAGTTTTAACTCAATGAATTCCTTTTTCCTAATCCTTTTCTTGTGCATATAGGATATGCCTACAAGAAGGGCGACCGCAAGAAGAGTGGAAGAGGAGATTGCCAATGAGGGAGTTCCTCCGCAAGGTCCCCAAGGACCTCAAGGGCCTCAAGTTCCTCAAGCTCCTAATGATGAGGGGGCTATGAAAAATGTGGAAATAAGGTCGACTTTTCAAACATTGACTCATGCATTAACGACTGAAGTCACTAGGGATGCTAGAGCTCATGTGAACCACAATGCAAGTACAACCGCTTCTAGGATAAGGGATTTCACAAGAATGAATCCCCCTACGTTCTATGGCTCCAAAGTGGATGAAGACCCACAAGGGTTTATTGATGAAGTGTTTAAGGTGCTTGATGCTATGGGACTGTCTCCACAAGAGAAGGCGGAACTAGCCACCTACCAATTGAAGGATGTGGCTCAAGTTTGGTATGAGCAATGGAAGGAGGAGAGATCCATAAGAGTGGGCCCGGTAGATTGGGGATTGTTCAAGTCGGTCTTCCTTGATAGGTTTTTCCCCCTAGAGTTGAGGGAACAGAAGATGCAAGAATTCATCAACCTTCACCAAGGAGGTATGAGTGTGAAGGAATATAGCCTTAAGTTCACCTGATTGTCTAAATATGCCACAACCTTGGTGGTGGACTCTAGGGCCAAGATGCACGAATTTGTTATGGGGATATCCAACTTGGTGGTAAATGAATGTCGTTTGGCGATGCTTATTCCAAGCATGAACATTTCACGTCTTATGGCTCATGCCGAACAAATTGAGGAACAAAAGTTCAAGCAAGTGAATAGAAAAGTGAAGAGGGCAAGAACCGATGATGAAAATTCTTCCAAGGGTAAATTTGAGGTTCAAGGTAAACTAAGGTTTAAGAAGAGATTTTCTAACCAAGGTTCATCTAGTACTCCTAAGGTCAACAAGGAAAGGATTTTTAACCCTAAACCACAAGGAAGTAATAGTGGTGGTTCTTATGTTGATAGACCTACTTGTGCAAAGTGTGGCAAAAAACATGATGTTAAGTGCCTTGTTGGCACGGACGGGTGCTTTAGTTGTAGGAAGAGTGGTCATATGAAGAGATATTTTCCCATGCTAAGGGCTCAAGGAAGAGAGGGCAAGCAAGTCCCTCCTAGTGGCTCAAATTTCGATGCTCCCAAGAAGAATCACTTCTATGCCCTCCAATCCTGAAGTGATCAAGAGGGTTCCCCGGAAGTTGTTACCAGTATGTTGCAAGTATTTTCCATTAATGTTTATGCATTATTAGACCCTGGTTCCACTTTATCATTTGTTACACCTTTAGTGGCTATGAAATTTGAAGTACTCCCCGAAAAATTAGAGGAACCTTTTTCAGTTTCTACCTTGTTGGTGACTCGGTTGTAGCTAAAAGAGTTTATAGGAGTTGTCCTATTTCTTTGTCTCATAAAGTCACTTTGGTTGAGTTGGTAGAATTAGATATGTTGGACTTTGATGTCATCTTGGGGATGGATTGGTTGCATGCTTGTTTTGCTTCCATTGATTGTAGAACTCGAGTAGTAAAGTTTCAATTTCCAAATGACCCCATTTTAGAATGGAAGGGGGGAAATTCAATCCCTAGAGGTCGATTCATTTCATGTCTAAAGGCTAGGAAAATGATTTCCAAGAGTTGTATTTACCTCATTGTTAGGGTCATGGATGTTGAGTCCGAGACTCCTTCATTAGAGTCAATCCCCGTAGTGAGGGAATTTCTGGAAGTCTTTCCCGATGACTTTCTCGAAATTCTTCCTGAATGGGAAATAGACTTCGGTATTGATCTTTTGCCGGATACTCAACCCATATCCATTCCCCCTTATCGGATGGTTCCGGCCGAATTGAAAGAATTGAAGGAACAACTCAAGGATTTACTAGACAAGGGTTTTATTCAACAAAGCATATCTCCATGGGGTGCTTCGGTATTGTTTGTGAAGAAAAATGATGGGTCCTTTAGGATGTGTATAGACTACCGCCAATTAAACAGGGTCATTATAAAGAATAAGTACCCTCTCCCTAGAATTGACGATTTGTTTCACCAACTCCAAGGGGTGAGTTACTTTTCCAAGATTGACCTAAGGTCGAGCTATCACCAACTAAGGGTGAGAGGGGTTTACATTCCTAAGACGGCCTTCCGAACAAGATATGGTCACTATGGATTCCTAGTCATGTCTTTTGGTCTAACAAATTCCTTGGTGGCATTCATGGATCTAATGAATAGGGTGTTTAGGCAATATCTTGATTCATTTGTGATCATTTTTATTGACGATATTTTGATTTATTCAAGGAGTGAGGATGATCATATGAAGCATTTGAGGATTGTATTGCAAGTCCTCAAAGACCACCAATTGTATGCTAAATTTAGTAAGTGTGAGTTTTGGCTAAGGTCAGTTGCTTTTCTTGGTCATATTGTGTCGAGCGTGGGTATTGAGGTTGATCCTAAGAAGATGGATGTGGTCAAGAGTTGGCCTATATCTCTAACTCCTACAAATATTAGAAGCTTTTTGGGTTTGGCCTGTTATTATAGGAGATTTGTTGAGGGTTTTTCCTCAATTGCTTCTCCATTGACGACCTTGACTCAAAAGAAAGCTGAATTTGTGTGGTCGGAGGCTTGTGAGAAAAGCTTCCAAGAGTTGAAAGATAGACTTACTTCCGCTCCGGTGTTGACCTTACCAAAGGGTAACGATGGGTTTGTGGTATATAGTGATGCTTCTCGAGTGGGTTTGGGATGTGTCCTTATGCAACATGGTAGGGTGATTTTGTATGCTTCAAGGCAACTCAAGGTCCATGAGAAGAATTATCCGACTCATGACCTTGAATTAGTGGCAGTGGTGTTTGCTTTGAAAATATGGAGACATTACTTATATGGGGTCCATGTAGATGTGTTTACCGACTACAAGAGTCTCCAATATGTGTTAAGCCAAAATGACTTGAATCTCCGACAAAGAAGGTGGTTAGAGCTTTTGAAGGATTATGACATGAGTGTCCTTTATCACCCCGTCAAAGCTAATGTAGTTGCGGATGCCCTAAGTAGATTTTCCATGGGTAGTGTGGCTCATGTAGAAGATGATAAGAAGGAATTGGTTCGTGATGTGCATAGGTTGGCCCGGTTAGGTGTACAACTAGTGGATTCCACCAAGGGTGGAGTTATGGCCCATCATAGTTCCGAATCGTCCTTTGTGGTTGATGTGAAGTCTAAGAAACATCTAGATCCCGTATTAATGGTGTTGAAAGAATCGGTTCCTCACAAGTCCGTTGAGGCTTTCTCCCAAGGGGGAGATGGGGTGCTTAGGTACCAAGTTAGATTATGTGTTCCGGATGTTGATGGCTTAAGAGAGTAAATTTTAGAAGAGGCTCCTGGTTCGCGGTATTTTATTCATCCGGGAGCCACCAAGATGTACCATGATCTACGGGAAGTCTATTATGGAATGGCTTGAAAAAGGATATAGCGGGTTTTGTTGCCAAATGTCCGAATTGTCAACAAGTCAGGGCCGAACACCAAAAACCTGGAGGTTTGCCCCAATATATAGATATTCCTACTTGGAAGTAGGAGGATGTGAATATGGACTTTGTTGTCGGTTTGCCTCGTACTCGAAGGCAACATGATTCTATTTGGGTCATTGTTGATAGGATGACAAAATCAACCCACTTTATTCTGGTCAAGACTTCATTTTCGGTGGAAGACTATGCCAAGTTGTACATCAATGAGATTGTGAAGTTGCATGGGGTTCCCTTATCTATCATTTCAGATCGGGGTACTCAATTTACTTCACACTTTTGGAAGGCATTCCAATAAGGGCTTGGTACCAATGTTAAGGTTAGTACCGCTTTCCACCCTCAAATGGATGGTCAAGTGGAATGCACCATTCAAACCTTAGAGGACCTGTTGAGGGCATGTGTCATAGATTTTAAGGGTAGTTGGGATGACCATCTACCGTTAATCGAGTTTGCCTACAACAATAGTTACCACTTAAGTATTGCCATGGCTCCGTTTGAAGCACTAGATGGTAGGAGGTGTAGATCACCGTTTGATTTGTTTGAAGTAGGTGAATTTTCTCTAATTGGTCCCGAACTAGTCTATGATGCCATTGGAAAAGTTCGACTTATTAGAGAAGGTTGAAGACGACTCATAGTCGACAAAAATCTTATGCCCGATATTAGAAGGAGGGATCTAGAATTTGAAATTGGAGATTGGGTCTACTTGAAAATTTCACCTATGAAAGGTGTTATGAGGTTTGGCAAAAAGGGGAAGCTAAGTCCCCGATATGTGGGCCCATACCAAATCTTGAAACGTGTTGGGAAAGTGGCATATGAGCTAGACTTACCAAATGAGTTGGCTTCGGTTCACCCGGTGCTTCATGTTTCCATGCTTAAGAAGTGCATTGGTGATCCGGTATCCATCTTTCCTTTAGAGGGTTTAGGAGTTGATGAAAGCCTTTCTTATGAAGAGGTTCCGGTAGAGATTATGGATCGGCAAGTAAAGAGGTTGAGAAATAAGGAAGTGGCCTCCGTTAAGGTTTTATGGAGGAATCACTTAGTTGAGGGTGCTACATGGGAGGCCGAGGCTGATATGAAGTCCCGTTATCCTCATCTTTTTCCTTCTACTCCTATTCAAACTTGAGGTAAGTAATTCTTCTTGAGTTTTTAGTGTTTTGGGAGTCATGAGTATTGTATGAGTTTTCCATGATTTCCTTATATTGTGCATGTTCTTGTGAGAATTCATGTTTAGTATAAAATGATTTTTCATGATTTATATGTTCCTCATGTTGACTTGCATTTTAGTATGATGATTGCATATTTGGCTTCATGAGGTTAATTGATGAACATGCTTAGTTATGTTTTGATGAAATGGCATGTTGGCTCCATATTGTTGTGTTGAGCTTGCTTGAGTTGGAGAAGATAGTTTCTCCCATGTTTATGTGAATTGATGAGTTTCATGCATATTGGGTTTGTAGATGTAGTTCCTACTTCCTTGTGTTGCATTGACTATGTTTTGTGATGGAGTCGAAGTTTCCTCATTTTCAATAGTGCATTTGCAAGTTTTGGACATTTTTGATGTTTCATGCATAATGGGCTGTTAGTCTAGAGTTTCTAACTTAGTTTGGTGCCTAGATTTTCATTCGGGGACGAATGTTCCCGGGGGGAATAATGTAACACCCCGGAAATCTAATGACCTAAGCTAGAGCCTAACATGTAGTCTAGTGTCCTGAAAAGGGTTAACATGAAGATAAGAGTCGTAAAATGACCTCCCTAACTTAGTACTAATGTTTTAGGACCTACACGTCAAGGCATGACCCCCAAGGACCCCCCAAGGGTTCTTGAGGAGGACCCAAGTGAAGGCCCAAAAAGTTGTCAAAAGACAACATGATCTACGAATGGGCACCCACGAACCGTGGGTGGACCCACGCCCTATAGGTGGGGGTCATGGGTTGAGACTTAGTCTCCCCATTTCTCCCCTGGTCCTCCCCCTTCTCTGAACCAAACGATGAGCCAACAATACGGGGCGTCACCCCACCTACAGTTCGTAGGTGGGGGTTTCGTGGGTCACAATTGCAAAAACAGTCAAGTTTCAGCCAATTAAGGGGTAAAGTTGTTAATTCATAATTAATTAATTAAGGGTGGGGACGGTTATTATTAGTTATTTGAGGAAATGGTGGAGCAACTTTGGTTAATGGTTTTGTAAGTACCAAGGAAGGAACAATTCACTCATTTGACTTTTCAGCCTCACCGAAATCAAGGCCTTTTGGGGTATTGATCACTCCATTTGGAGCTCTACGTGCAATTCCAAGGCAAGTCCATCACTCTCAACAACAACAACGTTCCATGTGCTTGAACTTTCATTCTCATAATTCGGCACATTACTTCCCATAACTTTACCACTTCGGGTAAAAATAGCCATGCATTGGGCATTATCATTCTTCAGGTTGGCTAATGTGTCACTAGGAAGACCCCCTTTTGTCTTGGATTTAAGTGTGCCAAAATTTGTTCCATTTGAGTCTCAAGTTGTTTTATGGAAACCGAGTGTGAGGTTCCCATTTGATTCAAAGAAGAGAAATCAACTTTCATCTTCTTGAGTACCTTATCTGTTCCTTCTACCTTGTTTAGGATGTGGGCGAGCATATCCTCGATCCAAAAGCTTTTGGGGTTGGCATTTGGTTCTTTTGGTTTTGAACGTTCGTGAGGAGGCCCATAACGATCTCTATAACCGTCCCTCTCTCTCCATTTGCACCTCTATCACGTTAATATCGATCCTAATCTCTCCAACCACCATCACGATCATTGTTCCAACCTTGATTCCCACTCTTGGATAGCTCAGACGAGAACTCCCTGCTTGGTTTGAAAAGAATTATACCTCTTAGTTGTACATGTCCTCAAATTGTGTGTCATCCGAACTCACACCACTACTATCACTAACCGCATTCAAGCCTTATAACCACCTCCCATGACATGTTTTGTCAACAAGTCCATTTAGGTCATTATCTTGGCCATGTTCTCATCACGTTCTTCGTTCTTTTACAATTGTTACTTGGTCAGCCCGAGGTTTAAAGGAGACACTTGATCCTCCCTTGTATGCCATGTTCGGTTAATTTTGGTCATCTCATCCAGCAATGACAATGCCACGTCAAAAGGTTGTCTCATAATACCACCCATAATAAGTTGATCGGCAACACCTTTGTTGATAGTGTTAAGACTCCGGTAGAAATATTGCAAGAGCACATTATCCGGCAATCCATGAGTGGGACATTTGAGAAATAGCTTTTGAAATCTCAACCAAGTTTCATGAATAGGTTCACCATCAATCCGCTTGAAATTTTTAATGTTATCCCTCAACTTCACCATCTTCGGGGGACGAAAGAATCTTTCATAAAACACCTCAGTGAGTTCCTCCCAAGAAGTAATTGACTCTCTTAGCAGCTCGGCCAACCACTTCATTGCTTCCCCTACTAGAGATAAGGGAAACAAACGAAGTCAAATTGACTCTTGAGTGATATTCTTGAAGGAAAACAGTCCACACACATCCACAAAATTCCAAATGTGATCATGAGGGTCCTCATAAGCAAGTCCCCCAAAGAAACCTTTCATTTGGAGAAGCTGAAGCATAGTCCCGGCTACATAAAAAATAGTGTTGCCCACAGTTGGGGCAAACAAATAGCACCGATACTTCCTATTTTATTCGCATTGACATCATTCAAGTCCCTGATATCATCATTGTGTCCAATTAGACTCGCATTGCTCCTGTTCACACTCATTTCTTCACCTATTGAGAGCAAACAATAAGAAAATTCTACTACAACTAAATTAGTTCACCAAAACACTTCGATAAAAGAATTCTAAACATCACTCCCGGGCAGCGGCGTCATTTTCATAATGCTCAACTACACCTTTTATAATTCAAAGTGTAGGTGGTCGCCAACAAGTATAAGCCCAACAATGAGTTGGGGTCGATCCTATAAGGAGTAATACGGTAAAGAATTAAAGTACGAAGTGTAGAAGTGCTCTAATCTCTTGTAAAAGTAAAGGAATACATGACATAAAAAAGTAAATCAACGATTTTTAAATATCAATATCAATAGAGTTTGGTAACCAATTCTTAACAGAAACAACTAACACAAAGTTTGAACAAGTATGAAGAGAGCCTTAGGGGTGTATGAGTAATTTAACACTAACTTCTCTTAGTGGGTAATTATCAATTGATTTAAGTTGTTGAATCTCAATGGGTAGGATGGGTTTTGAATATAATAGCTATATCTCGATCAGCAATCATGCTTCGACTGATTTCTCTCGAACCTCAACAAGCTTCACAATACAAAACAACAAATTCCTTAACTTATCCCACTTTCTTAAGTTAGGTTGTAAAAACCTAAGTTAATACAATTATCAATCACTCATTCGACTCTATGCATCTTTCACAACCAAACATCGAGAGTTAAGACTAGAACCAAATTTGCAACTTTAGTTCATAGATTAAAACATGAATAAGTGATTGAACCCATTTCAAAACAACATTAATTATAGCAATTGACCATACCCATAAGCTAATTTATGTATTCAATTACATAATCACACCCCTAAGGAAATGGGGTTTAGCCAATCATAGCAAAAAGTAAGAAATTGTTACCAAGATGATGCTCCATCGAATTGACAAAATCTCCAAAGCGTAAATGCTGAAACTGAGACTTAAACCTTTAATCCTTAATAATCTAAGTTCAAAAACCTCCAAGAGTATTCAATAATGTCAAAGTATGTGAAAAACTCTAAAAACTGTGTAATACACTATGTACGAGTGTCTTTTTTTCTTCTAAAAAATTAATTTATACTTTTCCAAAAAAATCCCAATACGTCAAAATGCAGGCTAGCGAATTTAGTCAGGATAGCCGAACAACTTGACGATTTTCCGACACACACATCCTCATGCCTTTTGGCTTGACTCCTGCATCTTATTGTTCAGTTCATTTAGGCGAGCTATGTTGCACTACGAGATCCACTCAGCGAACCATCAAAATGACTTCTGTGACACCGAGTTGGCTTAGTTCATGGGCTACTTTGTTGGAAAGTTTGGTGAGTTGTAGGCTCACTCGACGAGTTGCTGAGTTACTTTTGCGAGCTCCAACTTCTCTTTTCTTCAACTTCTTCAATTGTTTTGCTTCTTTTCACATCGTAATGTTATTTCCTTGTTCTTAAGCCTTCATTGCTGCATATAAACAAATTAGCATAAGTTATGAACACGAAATATGCATTAAGGACACTAATTCATTCAATAACAAGCATTAAATGAGTCAAATCCTCGACTCATCAACCAACTTACGTCAAAAGCCTAAGTTAGGGTGTGGTAAGAATGAGGAAAGAAACTGAGTAAGAAGTTCGTGAAATTCGACCTTGGGATTATGTGGTGAAGAAAAAGATGGAATCCCTCCATATATTAAAAAAATAAGAAAAAGAAAAAAAATGAATAATTTGTATCCATGAGCATTATGATGGAAATAATAGGGGTGTCCAATGAGCTATACCAAAATTTTTATGTGCTACGAATAGGCCAAGGATGAGTTGTGAATATGAAAAGAATGAAAGAAAAGGAAAAGAATAAAAATATTAGCCATGCTTCACGAAGGTAGAGTCACTAAGCCGAAATGATCATAGTTTTACACTCAACACAATTATAAGCCTTGAAAGACATTTTTGATCTTGCATAAGCCAAGTGATGTGTTGGTTCGAAAATACGGGTAAGCCTATGGGTAAAATCATGCATTTTTTTTCATTGGGAGTGTGAGAGTTGATTTCGATTCCTTAATTGTATTCCTTGATTGGCTTTGTGAGAGCATGGAATCATTCTTGATGTCAGGACATTCCAACACTTTTGTTGGGCATGAATTTGCATTTGAAGTGACCATTTGTGAGCATGAACTCTAATTGATGATGGTGAGTCATAGTTGGAAACTTTGAGTGAACAATTGAACATTGCATGTTTGGATTGAACCTTGTGTGCACTTTCATGTTGAGTCTCAAGGAGCACTAGTTTGTAGACATTCATATCGACCTAATTGATCTTGTGTTTTACTTGAGTACAAAAAAAAGTTTAAGTTGGGGGTGTTGATGAGCCGAGAATTTTGACTCATTTATGGATTTTTATTTAATGAATTACTGTCCTCAATTTCTATTTTGTTTTCATAACTGATTTTAAATTTTTTTATGTGCAACCATGAAGGCTTAAAACAAAGCAATGACATTACAATGCAAAAAGAAACAAAAAGTTGTAAAAGCTGAAGAAAAGTGTAACGACTCAGAAAATGATAGAGTGAAACTAGAGCCTCACATGTGAGTTTGGAGTCGAGAACTTAATGAAATGATTATATTTGAATTTGAATCAAAAGTTCTTAAAAATGTGCTTCGGAAGTTACCGGAAACTTGTTTAGCTGTATATTAAAAGATCCGTTTCGTTTTTCGAAAATCCAACTTCATATTCTTGTTTAGGGGGTCAAATTGAGTGGTAAATGGGTCTAACCCAAATTTTAGAGCAACCGTATCAAAATCCGAAATTTCCAAGTGAAGCCTTTTTCGAGGGTCTACTTTGGAGGATCATATATCCTAGCACACAAATTATTTGGGTGGCCAATAATATATCCATGGAAAGCCCTTTGAGTTAGCTACCTAACTCACTTCGTTTCACCTTATTCGGAGTTCGGACGAAGAAGTTATGCCCATTTTCGTAAAGTCTGTCCGGTAGAAAATGCAAATTCCAGTAGCTAATTTTACTGTTCATTACTGTTCACCCGCCTGAAAATTTTTCTAAGTGTTGGACCTTTTTTTTTAAAAGACTTATGTTATTCCTATATACCATTAGTTCATTCCCATCCCTAAAAACATTTTCCTCTCTACAATCCTCCATTTAAGAAGAAGAAGAAGTGGGAGCTAGGGCTTTGGATTCAAGGCTTTCTTCATCAATTTTCGTGGGAGATCATAGCAAAGGTATGGTGGTCTTGATCCTTGTCTAATTTTCCATTCAAGGAGCCAAATCCAAAGTTACTTCAAAGTATGAAAAATCTAGGTTTTCACTCAATCTCATGGGTTCTTCCACCAAATGGTTTTAAAAGGTTTCTAATGGCACTTTATGGTTATATTGTTGTTGTATTGACGATTTAAGATGAAAATACTCCATGAACCCATGATTTCTCTCTATTCCTAGTTTATGCCTTTATGAAGTGGGTTGCTAGATAATGAATGTATATGAATCAAACTTGTTTAAAGGTCTTTAGATTGTTGAAGTATGTCATTACCCATGCTTATTTTATGGTGTATTGTTGGTGTATTGGTATGTGAGGCTTATGGCCTTAAAGGCATAGTATGAGAAATTGGAGTGTTATCATGACATTATACGAATGAGAATTCAATGAAGATAATGTGATCATGTTATGAATGTAAAGGTGTTGTTGTAGGTTGTTCACTGGTTTGGTTGCATAATTACTACCCTATTTTCCATGCTCTTTGATTCCATTACATGCCTTCAAGGTGTTTGACAAAATGTCCAACTATGGAGAATTGATGAATCGATGCTTTAAAGTTTGAGTTATGAGATGTATGGAAATCCAGAGATGTGTTGATGACACTCATGAATGTTGATGATATAATATGAAGGATTCTTCAATATAAAGTATACCTTGAATTGGTAGGGCTTATGCATCATTTTCTTGTATAAATGATTATATTGTTGATTGTTGAATCCTTGGATCGGTAGGCTTATGGCACCCTTCCACACATGCTTATAATGAACCTTGGATCGGTAGGCTAATGGCACCCTTCCATTAATGATAAGTAATGAACCTTGGATTCGGTAGGCCTATGGCACCTTTCCATAAAGGTTAATGATGAGACTTGAATCGGTAGGCCCATGGCACCCTTTCAAGAGGAGTTAATGAGCTTTCCTAAATGTACCTTGAATCGGTAGGCTTATGGCACCCTTTCATGTGTTAAATAATGTACCTTGAATCGGTAGGCTTATGGCACCCTTTCATGTGTGATGATGTCAAAGTAATGAACTATTCTATGGGAATGTAGGCTAAGCACCGAGCGGATTTGGTTAGATGGAAACTCCCCCGACAGTTAGGCATGAGTTTCAATGATCGTCTACCTTATCCCATAAACTATGTGCCCGCATAGGAAGCTAGTGGATCCATTAAGCTATATATACCGGTCTTCCTTAGGCAAGTAGACCACCTCTTTTCGGTGTGGGGACTCATGACACCGGATTCCATGACAAGCTCTCATGGTCTATGTCGGTTAAACGCTTACTTCCCATCATGTGAGATTTCATTATGGTTTCTTGACAGGTTCTACAAAGTGTAGGTAGTAGTATGGGATGCTACCTATACATTGCACGAGTAGGCTTGGAGAGGGTCATAGTGAGTTTCTCTAAATCCTAATGACTGTGACATGAATGTACCCTAAATGAGGTTATTAAAGAATGTTGGCTCTTAAATGCTTAATATGTTATGCATGTTATACTTGGGTTATATTACGAGTTATTTTCCCTTGTCATGTCTTAATTAATGATATACCTCTTATGTATGAATATTGTGCAAAGGTGAAAGAAAGGAATGATAAGTTACTTTAAGTGACCTAAATGTGGTGCCTTAGTATGGATGGTGGTATGGGACGTCATCCATACATTGCACGAGGTATAGCATAAGGGTTTCTTGAGGTGAAGGTCCAAGGTAAAGGTTTTCATGTTGATATTGTTTAAAGGTGATATTATGACTTACTTGATGTTATGCTTGTCTTGTATGTCTTTTATGCTATTGTTCATGATATTTCAAAAAGGTGGCATAATGCATGGTTTCTAACTAAAATGTCCCTTTTTAAGCATGTTTTGCATGGTCATCATACTTAGTACATTTTGTGTACTAACCCATATTCTTCATATTTTTACTATAAGTGTAGGTTCCGGCAAGTGATCCCTCCTAGCTAGTTTGAAGTGTTGGATTGCTTTCCTCCAAGACTTGGTATGTCCTCATGGATTCGAGGACAAGACTTTTAAGTTCTTTTGTTCATGTAATAGACTTCTTTTGATTGTAAAGGGCCGTGTCCCTACTTATGTTTTGCGACTGTGTCTAAGATGGCCATGTGAGACTTAGACTTCCGCTGTGTGTTTTTAAAGTTGTTTTAAGAAGTTTAAATGTGTGGATGTAAATAAGTTTTTTTTTTTTTTTCCGCACTATTTTCATTATTGAATGCAATGAATGACTATGTGGCTTGTATAAGACCCCTTCGGGGTCGAGTACGCCTTGTTACGACTTGGGGGTGCTCCCGGGTCGTGACAAACATGGTATCAGAGCATAAGATTTTGGAAATGTTTTTTTTTAGGATCGATGTCTCACATGCCACATCTAGTAGAGTCTTGTTCATCGGTGTGAGTCGCGACACATCTATGAGCGAGAGGCTATAGGATGCTAGAAGTTACACTTCTTTCATATTCTTAAAGTCGTGCCTTAGAGTGTGGTTCTATAAGTGTTCTTATCCTTATCCTTCTCTTGTGTTTATAGGATATGAATACAAGAGGGAGACCCGCAAGGAGAGTAGGAGAAGAGGATGTGAATGAGGAAGTTCCTCCCCAAGTTGTGCAAAATGGTCAAGGTGTGCAATGCAATCAAGTTCCTATAGGTGAGCAAGAGAATGAGGTTCCGGTGGTTCCCCCGGATATGACCAATGAAGAGATTAGGTCGGCTTTCTTAATCTTGGCCCGAGCCATGGCGGCTCAAGCGACTAGAGATATGGGGCCTAGGGTGAATGCTAATGAGGGTACTATGGCTTCTAAGTTGAGAGACTTTGTGAGGATGAATCCTCCGGTGTTTCTAGGTTCTAAGGTGGGAGAGGATCCCCAAGAATTTTTGGATGAAGTGTATAAGGTAGTGAGTGCTATGGGGGTGACTTCAAGAGAAAAGGCGGAGCTTGCCTCCTATCAATTGAAAGATGTTGCCCAAATTTGGTTCACTCAATGGAAGGCTAATAGGCCGGTGGGAGCGGATCCTATAGAATGGGAGGAGTTTAAGGAAGCTTTCCTTGGTAGGTACTTTCCCCGTGAGATGAGGGAGTGTAAGGTTGAGGAGTTTATCAATCTTCGGCAAGGTAATATGAGTGTGCAAGAGTATTCCTTGAGGTTTACCCAATTGTCTAAGTATGCCCCATCTTTGGTGTCAAACCCTAGGGATGAGATGAGTAGGTTTGTGACCGGCGTATCCGACCTAGTCAAGGAAGAGTGCCATACGGCAATGCTCCATAATGACATGAACATTTCTAGGCTCATAGTGTATGCTCAATCCATTGAGGAGTCCAAACTTAAGAGGATGAATAGGAATGTGAAGAGGGGTAGATCCGATGAGCAAAGTCAACCTAGGTTCAAGAAGAGGGCTCAAGATCAAGATTTTTCAAGTGCTCCTAAGGTTAACCAAGATAAAGGTGGTGGATCTCAATTTTCTAAACCTACTTGCACCACTTGTGGCAAGAGGCACTATGGGAAGTGCCTAGCCGGTACTAATGGATGCTATGGTTGTGGGAAGAATGATCACAAGGTGAAAGATTGTCCTACTTTTACGGCTAGAGGAAGGGAGGCAAAGCAAGCTTCTAAAGATGGAACGGTTCCTATTCCTCCAAATTATGGTCGTTTCTATGCTCTCCAAGCTAGCAAGGACAAGGAAGCTAATCCGAATGAAGGCGCCGGTAAGTTTTAGTTCCTTATGGTCATGAATGTCTTGATGAGGTTTCTATGGTGTTGTTTTTCATGTTTGCCTTAATTGGGTTTTCTTCTAAGTGGGGGATGGTAGGTTGAATAGCAAGGTTGTTGAGAGTGTTGATATCCTTATCTCATTCCTTCTATTCTTATTCAAGCTTGAGGCCAAGAGTTCCTAGTAGCTTGTTTTATGTTTTGGAGTCTTGGGTGAAAATGAGTTTCCATGGTCTCCTTATGTTATGCATGTCCTATTTGAATTCTTGTTAAATGATAAAATGAGTTTTCATAAACGTGTTCCTCGTGTTGATGTGCATTTAGTTGAGTTGTCTATATGCTTCATGAGGATAAATGTTGAACATGCTTAAATGTTGCATGAGTTGATTTATTAGGCATGCTTAAATGTGTTCTTGAGAATGTTGCATAATTGTACTTTTGTGAGAAAATTGCATAATGTGCCTAATAATTTTGGGATGAGTGTGATGTAAATTGGAGAAGGAAGTTCATCCAATGAAATGAGAAATGGTAAAGCTTGATGCATAAGGAATTGGTAGATGTATTCCTAATTTCTTGAATTGCATGAAGTTGTTTGAGCCTCATTGATGTGGAGTTGATGTTTCCTCCGATATTTATGTACTTGTATTGATGTTGTATGCATGTTGATGGGCTGTATACTTGAGTTGTTACCCCTTATGTGTTTAAAGTGTCATTCGAGGACGAATGTTCCTAAGTGGGGGATAATGTAACGACTCGGAAAATGATAGAGTGAAACTAGAGCCTCACATGTGAGTTTGGAGTCGAGAACTTAATGAAATGATTATATTTGAATTTGACCCAAAAGTTCTTAAAAATGTGCTTCGGAAGTTACCGGAAACTTGTTTAGCTGTATATTAAAAGATCCGTTTCGTTTTTCGAAAATCCGACTTCATATTCTTGTTTAGGGGGTCAAATTGAGTGGGAAATGGGTCTAACCCAAATTTTAGAGCAACCGTATCAAAATCCGAAATTTCCAAGTGAAGCCTTTTTCGAGGGTCTACTTTGGAGGGTCATATCTCCTAGCACACAAATAATTGGGTGGCCCATAATATATCCATGGAAAGCCCTTTGAGTTAGCTACCTAACGCACTTCGTTTCACCTCATTCGGAGTTCGGACGAAGAAGTTATGCCCATTTTCGTAAAATCTGTCCGGCAGAAAATGCAAATTCCAGTAGCTAATTTTACTGTTCATTACTGTTCACCCGCCTGAAATTTTTTCTAAGTGTTGGACCATTTTTTTCAAAAGACTTATATTATTTCCTATATACCATTAGTTCATTCCCATCCCTAAAAACATTTCCCTCTCTACAATCCTCCATTTAAGAAAGTCAAGAACTTGGAGCTAGGGCTTGGTTTGAAGGTGGTGTCTTCATCAATTTTCGTGGGAGATCATAGCAAAGGTATGGTGGTCTTGATCCTTGTCTAATTTTCCATTCAAGGAGCCAAATCCAAAGTTATTTCAAAGTATGAAAAATCTAGGTTTTCACTCAATCTCATGGGTTCTTCCACCAAATGGTTTTAAAAGGTTTCTAATGGCACTTTATGGTTATATTGTTGTTGTATTGACGATTTAAGATGAAAATACTCCATGAACCCATGATTTCTCTCTATTCCTAGTTTATGCCTTTATGAAGTGGGTTGCTAGATAATGAATGTATATGAATCAAACTTGTTTAAAGGTCTTTAGATTGTTGAAGTATGTCATTACCCATGCTTATTTTATGGTGTATTGTTGGTGTATTGGTATGTGAGGCTTATGGCCTTAAAGGCATAGTATGAGAAATTGGAGTGTTATCATGACATTATACGAATGAGAATTCAATGAAGATAATGTGATCATGTTATGAATGTAAAGGTGTTGTTGTAGGTTGTTCACTGGTTTGGTTGCATAATTACTACCCTATTTTCCATGCTCTTTGATTCCATTACATGCCTTCAAGGTGTTTGACAAAATGTCCAACTATGGAGAATTGATGAATCGATGCTTTAAAGTTTGAGTTATGAGATGTATGGAAATCCAGAGATGTGTTGATGACACTCATGAATGTTGATGATATAATATGAAGGATTCTTCAATATAAAGTATACCTTGAATTGGTAGGGCTTATGCATCATTTTCTTGTATAAATGATTATATTGTTGATTGTTGAATCCTTGGATCGGTAGGCTTATGGCACCCTTCCACACATGCTTATAATGAACCTTGGATCGGTAGGCTAATGGCACCCTTCCATTAATGATAAGTAATGAACCTTGGATTCGGTAGGCCTATGGCACCTTTCCATAAAGGTTAATGATGAGACTTGAATCGGTAGGCCCATGGCACCCTTTCAAGAGGAGTTAATGAGCTTTCCTAAATGTACCTTGAATCGGTAGGCTTATGGCACCCTTTCATGTGTTAAATAATGTACCTTGAATCGGTAGGCTTATGGCACCCTTTCATGTGTGATGATGTCAAAGTAATGAACTATTCTATGGGAATGTAGGCTAAGCACCGAGCGGATTTGGTTAGATGGAAACTCCCCCGACAGTTAGGCATGAGTTTCAATGATCGTCTACCTTATCCCATAAACTATGTGCCCGCATAGGAAGCTAGTGGATCCATTAAGCTATATATACCGGTCTTCCTTAGGCAAGTAGACCACCTCTTTTCGGTGTGGGGACTCATGACACCGGATTCCATGACAAGCTCTCATGGTCTATGTCGGTTAAACGCTTACTTCCCATCATGTGAGATTTCATTATGGTTTCTTGACAGGTTCTACAAAGTGTAGGTAGTAGTATGGGATGCTACCTATACATTGCACGAGTAGGCTTGGAGAGGGTCATAGTGAGTTTCTCTAAATCCTAATGACTGTGACATGAATGTACCCTAAATGAGGTTATTAAAGAATGTTGGCTCTTAAATGCTTAATATGTTATGCATGTTATACTTGGGTTATATTACGAGTTATTTTCCCTTGTCATGTCTTAATTAATGATATACCTCTTATGTATGAATATTGTGCAAAGGTGAAAGAAAGGAATGATAAGTTACTTTAAGTGACCTAAATGTGGTGCCTTAGTATGGATGGTGGTATGGGACGCCATCCATACATTGCACGAGGTATAGCATAAGGGTTTCTTGAGGTGAAGGTCCAAGGTAAAGGTTTTCATGTTGATATTGTTTAAAGGTGATATTATGACTTACTTGATGTTATGCTTGTCTTGTATGTCTTTTATGCTATTGTTCATGATATTTCAAAAAGGTGGCATAATGCATGGTTTCTAACTAAAATGTCCCTTTTTAAGCATGTCTTGCATGGTCATCATACTTAGTACATTTTGTGTACTAACCCATATTCTTCATACTTTTACTATAAGTGTAGGTTCCGGCAAGTGATCCCTCCTAGCTAGTTTGAAGTGTTGGATTGCTTTCCTCCAAGACTTGGTATGTCCTCATGGATTCGAGGATAAGACTTTTAAGTTCTTTTGTTCATGTAATAGACTTCTTTTGATTGTAAAGGGCCGTGTCCCTACTTATGTTTTGCGACTGTGTCTAAGATGGCCATGTGAGACTTAGACTTCCGCTGTGTGTTTTTTAAAGTTGTTTTAATGAAGTTCAATTGTGTGGATGTAAATAAGTTTTTTTTATCCCGCACTATTTTCATTATTGAATGCAATGAATGACTATGTGGCTCGTATAAGGCCCCTTCGGGGTCGAGTACGCCTTGTTACGACTTGGGGGTGCTCCTGGGTCGTGACAAAAAGGAAGGTTGGAGCTCACAAAAGCCATTCGGAGACTCGCCGAGTGAGCTTACAACTTGCCAAAATGTCCACTAAGTTGGCTCATGAACTAATCCAACTCGAAAAATCAAAATTCCTTTCGACAATGCACCGAATGGAACGACGAGCTTAACCCAGCTTGCCTAAATGAACAGAACAACTAGATACCGAAGTCAAGTCCAAAAGGTGAGAAAGAGTCCTTATCGGCGGATCGTCGAGTTGTTTGGTGATCCTGGCTAACTTTGCCGATGGGACTGCGTACTGAAATTTTGGAAAGTTTTTGGAAACATATAAATTGACTTTGGAAGAGAGAGAAGGGGGTCTTACACTGGTTTTACTGATTAATACATACTTTGACAATACTGAATATTCTTGGAGAGGGTTTTGAGCTTAGATATTGAGGATTTAAGTTTCAGTCTTAATTTTTGCATTGACATTGGAGATTTTGTCATTCCGATGGAACATCTCTTTGGTAACTATTTCTTGCTTTTTGTTATGTTTGGCTAAATACCCTTTCCTTAGGGGTGTGAATATGTAATCGAATACATAAATTAGCTTGTGGGTATTGTTAATTTCTATATTTAATGTTGTTTTGATATGGGTTCAGTTATTTATTAACTTTTTCATTTATGAACTAAAGTTACAAATTTAGTTCTAGTTTTAGATCTCTATGCTTGCTTGTGAAAGTTGCTTTAGAGTGGAGTAAATGATTGATAGTTGTATTGACTTGTTTCTTTACAACCCAACTTGATAAAGTAGGTTGAATTAAAGTTTTCGGTTGTTTTTCAATTGTTAAGCTTGTTGAGGTTCGAAAGAACTCACTTGAAACATACTAGCGGATTGAAAAATAGTTGTTACAGGTGCAACCCAGCCTACCCATTGAGATTTAACAACTTAAAGCAATTATTCATTACCCATTGTTGTGCCTAAATCGCACACGCAACTGTACGTGGTCTTTCAACTATTAAAGTGGCTCTCATGAAGAGCTAGGTATCGTACCCACATAGACTTACGATTAGAAAACTCGACTGTTCCAATGTTTTCAGCTAAACACAAGTGGTGTCAAGATTTCAAGAGTGTTTTATTTAATAATCTAAAAGATAAACAGAATTAAACAATCGCGATTCAACTTCAAGGGTTTCAAACAATGATTGGGTAAAGTCCAGGGCTGCAACTCTTATCAGGATTCATGCAATTTATATTATCCAAATGAGTATTAATCAACTATCGAATCAGTGATCACAGGGTTAAATGTATGATTATGGTCTCTCGAACTCTAATCGCCTATGATAAATGACAACTTAACTACATCGTTGAGTAGGGATATATTGGACCAAGTACCGAGCATTACGATTTCTTCCTGTATAGTGACCAAACATGGTTTCTAGGTATATCCCTATCCTAGATACAAATTAACCCTAATTATTAAGAGTTAATCATGCTCCTCATGTCCCACGTTCTATCCTCTTATTCCTCTCCCGAGTTCAATTCCGACAATGTGTTTATTTCAATGGTGGTTAGGCATGAAATACGAAAAACAAGAACATAAGAAAGATTAATATGATAATTGACATTAACCCATGAAAGCTTAATTTATTACAATCATCATGTAGCCATATCCTTATAACTAGGGTATTTAGCTACTCATAATCAGAGATTCGATCAAACAATGTTTAAGTTTCATAGAAAGATCGAAAGTAAAAGAGTTTAGGAAAGAACCCTAAAATTGATGAAAAAGCTCTCCAATTCGTCGTTCTTCAAAACCCAGAAAAAGAATAATTTAATAAAATAAAATATTAACCTATTTATACTAAAGTCGAAATGGCCAAATGTAGCAACTAGGGGCATGATGCGGCGGTGCTTCTTAGATTCACTTCAAGGCACAAAAGCCTTCTCCGCGACGCGGACACTCCACATAATGTTCTGCCTCAAAATCCATTTTTCGCGAACCAAAATAAGAATCCTTCTCCGCGACGCTGAGATTGCACGGACCCCTCTGGTTCAAATGTCATTTCACGAGCGAGAATATAATTCCTCTCCACGATGCAAAGAGGATACGTAGATGCCTTGAATGACATTTCTTCATTCTTCTTCCTTGCTTCTTTTCGACTCGGATCTTTTGTGTTCCCCATTGTCAATTTTCGTGCTCGTTTCTCCAATTAAGCTTACCTACACAACTAATCATGTTGGTTATCTCATAAATAACCAAAAGACTCAATAAGGCTATAACCAAACACACATTGAATTCAAACTTAGCTTAATACGGGCATTATTATATTTCTAGGCATATAAATATTCCTAAGATCACTACCCCACACTTAGAGCTTTGTTCGTCCTCGAACAACTTACTAACTACTCCTAGACCTAGACTCTCTATTATGGTATTTGTGCATCCACCACTTTCTTCCAAGGATCTGTAACCAGTTAACACGATTTCATTCAAAGTATGCATGACTCCTGTAATTTACTTGACAACTTTTAGCAACCAACACATTCAACAAAATGTGCACCATTACATATCACCTATCCTTCATACAACAAATGCCCCTCACTCCAAAGAATAGTCCACACACTCAAATTAACAAATTGAATATACTTTAAGGACTTTGCAAACATGGTACACTTTCACTCAACAATGAAATCAAACATGTATGCATTGAGAACCATAAACTTTCCCATTATGTACATCTCTACTAATAACGTGTGTTATTCTCACAATCAAATATGACTTGTTCCGGTTGTAATGTAGGCTTGAGGTAAGGGAGGATTCGTTTATATAAAATTAGTGACTTATCTTCCCTAATGCACCAAATTCAACTTCCTTCTTACATTCACAACTTTTTATTCTCTTCAGCCCCCTCTTTCTTCATATATTTCTAGCATTCCCAACCTTGCCTTTATTTCTCACTCGCCCTTTTATTTCTATAACTCTTTTTTTTTAACACTCAACAATAGCCACCCTTGACTTAGAGAGTTCTCTCGAGTTAAAGTGCACATTGACCTTGTAAGGGCCAGGGCCATAATTAAGATATTCACTAAGTTAGCCACCTTCAACTTAGTTTTTTAACCTTAGTCGAAGTGCACAATGTCCTAAGGACCAGGGCCAATCTCAAATTTAAACTCATGGGGAATCATTTGACTACCTTTTTCACTCTTCCCCAACAAACTAAACATTTCCACCCTATTTACTCTTTCTGCCATTTTAACTTTTCCTCCTAACATAGTGCATTAGGGATTTAGGATCAAAGCTAACGGTATCAATAAAAGGGATTCAACTTAATTACGCGGGTTAGAACAAAATCGAGGCTAAAAAGGCTCAATTTGGCTATACTAGGGATATTGTTTCTGACAAGGCTAAAAGTCAAGACAATTCAAAGAAAGCCTATTATCATCTTCTAAACACAACAACACTTGTAATTCGCTTCAAAAACATGCCGGGCAAGTTCTAGACTCAGATGCATTCATGGATACTACAAAAACTCACCGCTCATGACACAGGTTATACTTAAGAATGGATCAATCACAACAACACAATAAGATCATGTGATGCTTATCGTGACCAATGATACTAATCTACGGTATGAGTGTCTACGATCGTCGATAGTATAGTAACCCAACTAAAGGTTGGGGTCGTGTCCCAAGGGAGTAGTTTTGAGAATTGATAGAAAAATAAAATTAAGCTCTAATAGTCGTATCTAAAGACATTAACGAACAAAAACATTGTAAATTAAAGTGGGCGACACAAAAGTTTCAAATATCGATTGAGGTTTTGTCACAAGTAGTAAAAACAACAAAAATTAACAAGAAAATCAAGTATGGGGAAATGTTCTTGGGGTGTGACCGTAATACAAGTTGAGATAAATCGTTGGGTACATGCTTTCAATAGGAAATTTGCAAGATAATAGTGACTAGGCTAAGCTTTAGATGGAAATAAGTTCCCTCTCGGGCAACTTACCCCGTTTAAAATGGGTTCCTTTCGGACACCCATTTGCCGCATGAAGACCAGTCTACAACTTACCCCACTCACTCTCTCGAGTTGAGTGTTAGGATATGGGACTAGGGCTCACCCTCTCGGGTTGAACCTCATGTCGACCCACTCCTTAGGCCATCAGTCTAGTGGTCTTGGTTTTGTGACCTCCCTCTCGGGCAAGCAGAAAACACATGGGTGGTTTTGTATTTGCAACTACAAACCCATTAAATTAAATCACAACCACTAGGTGAAATCACCATTAAAATACATCTATCCTATCAGCAAGCAAAACCCAACAACAATAACAACACATATTTGCTAAATCACACCCCAAGAATGGGGGTTTTTAGCCACACATCAAGAAATAACAAAATACACCTAAAATGATTCTAAAATCAAATGGGTATAAGAAATTAAACCTTGATTTAAGCAAAGGAAGAAGAATGGAGAAGACCCACTTTCAACTTGGGGAAGATGAAATCCTTCTCTCTTCAAGTCTCCCACAAAACCCTTTCCAAACTTGAGAGAAAAATATCTAAAAAGGTACTATTCTATTCTGAAAATAATAATAATAATGGTTTGGAGCTTGTAAAATTAATAAAGAGTTTAGTATTTATAGCCATCTGAAATTAGTGCAGGCGGATAGTTCGGTGAAGTTAGTCGAGTCCACCGAGCGACTCAGTGACTCACCCTTCTTCTGTCTCATCGTCGTTGAGTGCTTACCTACATCATCTTCACATTCTGGACCATTGGGCGGTATAGTACTGCTTCGCGGAACTATTTGGCGAAGCGCCGACTGCTCCTTTCATCGCCTTTTTTATCCTCTTCCTTCAGGGCTTCGCATACTCGAACAAAGGGCGGAGTCTGTCCTTTTGGCGAATCGCCATAGGTTCTTGGCGATGCTCATGCTTCAGCTTCTTCGTTCTTTGCAGCCTTTTTGTTCCTTTTTGCTCCTAAGTGTCCATGCTTCCACTAAAACTTCAAATACCTGAAACTTAAGAGTTTTCATCAGATATTGAGACAAAATAAGCTAGCAAGGACACTATTTCTATCAAAATAATGCCCTAAATGAGTCCAATTCGTGGACTCATCAACACCCGCAACTTAAACATTTGCTTGTCCTCAAGCAAACTTGAATTCAACCATTCAAAATGGGTGTCTCAAATAGTGCTACACAAGACTCAATCATGAGTGCACACAACAAGACTCAATTTACTTATGCAAGGATCAATTGTGTACTCAAAGATTCAAGTTGTGACACACCTTTACCGAAGATTCTCATGCTCCTAATACTTGTTACTTGTGCAAGTGCAAGCTCAACAAAAAGTATCTAAATGCCCTCATATGAAGAATGATTCCATATTCATGCACAAAGGTTAATCAATTCAAGATCAGGAATCCGATGCAACGCTCACGCTCAAAAAGAGGAACACAATGCATGTTTTCACCCATAGGTTTGCCTTTATTTTCCAATCGACTTTCGATTTGGTTTACTCGAGATCAAAAAGGTCTTTCTAAGGCTTGTAATGGGGATGAGTGCAAATGTATGGTCATTTAGGCTCAGTGGCTCCTTTTTCGTGGGATGTGGTATTTTCAAGGCATCCCCTTCTTTTCATTTATCGATTCTTTTTCTAGTGCTTCTAAGTCACCTTTTTATTCACCTTCATGGATTGCTTGGAAACCCGATTTCTTTCATACTTTTTTTTTGAATTGAATTGAATTGAAGGGATTTCCACTTATGCAATACCATGGGTTAGGGGGGACTTTTTCTTGCACTTCGTGACTTCTCCTTTCCCTTTTTACCACACCCCCAGGCCTAAGTTGGCTATTCTCTAAACCACAACTCAAGAGGATCTTAGGTAGTTGTTCAAGTAAGGTCTAGGGTTCATCAAGGTTCTTCCAAAGAAAGGTAAGGCTCAATGGGTGTTCAAAAGAGTTTCACACGCTCACGGGCAGGCCACAAAAGAGGTATATGTCAAATTTGGCTCACACTCTTTAAAATTGCCTAAGATCATATCAAGTGGACACCTTTCTAAATCAATCAGACTAACAGGGTAAATTCTAGGTTTATTCATGCAAGTTTTAAAGCAAGCTAATCACAGAAGGCATCGACACTTAAGTCAAACAAGACTACACACTTTCGCTAGTGTGCAACGGTCATTATAAGGAAATCAATTCGATAAATGGCTTATCACAACGAGATGCAACGAGTTCACATATTGTCTGTGCAACTTCATTTCGCCTTATCGTAGCCGTACATTCATGTTCGTTCAACTGAGAGCACTATTCAAGTCATCGATATTGATCGAAACCGAGACTTAAATTTTTGCGAAAGAACAGCTACAATTGACTCACAAAGGGTGAAAAAAATGTGCGAAAAATTCAAAATTTTTTGGAACGGTCAAAATCATTTGCAATTTAAAACAAAAGAAAGTCATGAGCTCAAACATCCACGAAAAGCAGTGTGTAAACACAATTTTAAAAACATAACAACCCAAATGTACACCAAAACACAAGTATCTGAAACAAGCAAAACAAAAGGTGAGCCTCACCCTACCATAAATAAAAAGTAATTTGTCCTCAAATACAAATAATACAGAATCCAAAAGTAGATGAAAGCAAGGTAGAGAGGAGGGTAGAGAATGGTCCTGGCTACACAGTCTCTTTATTTGTTGGGGCATCAGTGCCCAGAGTAGTCTCAGATTGAAAGGAAGTTCCAGATCCACTAGGGGCTGCTGTGGACATAACTGTCTCTATTAGATCTGACAAATCTCTGAATTTGCTCGCATCTTGGCTCACTATTATCTCCTCAACCTGTGCTGCTATCAATTCCTCTTCGATTTCTGCATTCGACTCTGCTTGTGCTGTACCATCCCCTTGCACATCTCCGGTAGTCATAGGAACATCCTTATCATCTTCTCTCTCTATGAGTGAAGTGAAGTCGGTAGACTTAAGGTAATCTACTTCCTTCCTCAAACTTGCAATCTCGGCTTTTAGGGCCGTCACCTCAGAGGTTTCCTGTTGTGTGCTCTCACAAGCCATAACTCTCACTGTCAAGGCATCAACAGAAGTATAAATGGGAGTAAGTTCTGCTAGTATGGCCCTGTCAATCATCTCTAGATTAGACCTTTCCAGTCTGGTAGCTCTCACATCAGCTAAATAGGCCAACTGCCCCATCTTCAGAATCATGGCCTGAGTGATTCTGGCAGGCTGGGAGGATGAGAAAGCACTTGGAGCCTATGAGGAAGAAGAAGAAGGAGCTGGTATACCTGAGGGCTCAGAGGTCGTGGTGGATGAAGGTGTCTCTGCTGATAATGAGTCAACATTGACTTTTGGAGAAGTATCTGTTGGGGCTGCTCTTCTCCTGTCATCTTCCTCTCGTGTAAATTCTGCCTTTATACGCTGGATATCAGTTGAGGAAGTTAGAGTGACTTCTATATCACTAGAAGGCTCTCAGGGGTACTCCTGCATGCCGGCACAACTCAGTAATCAGAACAGGAAATGGTAGGGATGTCTGTGTCTGTTTGGCTCTCAAAGCCATCTCTTATGAAACCAGCAGTCCCAGGTCGATCCGCCTCTTGGCCATGATAGAACCAAGGCAAGCTACCTTAGGATGACGCAGGATGGACTCGTTCTGGGATAGCATGATAGTGATGCTAATGAAGCCAAACCAGTACCGGGAGGCGATGTTCATATCCTTCTTCTCAATAGGAGCTCCAGCATCCAACCACCTCGGGGTGATGTCAGAAATCATCGAAGCTAACCAACCCTTCAGATCATCTAGGGACGGAACAATAGGCAAGTCCTGGTAGGGTAGTACTGAGTGCAACAATTGACCTAATGCAACATTAATATGCTCGCTGTGACACTCCACCTCCTTGCCTCTAACCAGAACTGACTTTACTGGTCGGAACTCACTAGCCTTCTTCTTAGTTTCCGAGACCAACTACCAATAGGCTAAGTAGAATTCCCAAACCCAGGAAGGAATGTAAGATCCCCGCGGCCTGGTGAACTGTTCGAACTCATGATATCTGAGTGTGTCAAACACCTCAGCATGCTTACCTTCCAAACCCTCTATAGATAGTAACTTTTCTTCTAGAATGGTTCGTAAACAATCGTCTTTTAGTCTGTTCAGCAACTTGGGTGGAGGTGGAGCTACAGGGAGTGCAGGAGCTGCTGGAAGTGGTGTTGGCACTGATTCGGTAGTCGGGGAAGTGGCAGCTGAAGGGGTTACAGTAGCTATGGGCTGATTTCTAGCCCTAAGTTCCTCTCTACGATTTATCAAAGGTTGCTTATCCTCCGGCTCAGAAACAGCTCGTTCAAAATTTGTTCCCTTCCTAGCGATGTGCTTTTTTCGTTTGCGTTTATCTCCCGGTGGGATAGCTTGCTTTCTTTTCTGTGAAGGTCATTGATTGTAATTCCCGTTACTTTTTTCTAAGGTGGTGCATTTAGGTTTGTGCGTACCATATCTGCAAAAGTTTGTGATTAGTCAGAAGAACAATCACACTAAAACACCAAAAATCTGAAGAAGAAAGGTTTGTTGATGAGTCGGCGAATCGCCAAACCTCTTTATCGAGCTAGGTCAAACTCGCCGAAGGGATTAGTTTGTAATCTAGGTAAATAAGGGATGAAAAAGTCTATATGGCGAGACTCCGACTACCTTCGACGACCACGGATGTGTCCGCTGAAAGGTACAGATCTCTCAGGATTATGGACATGATTGAAGGGTGATCTAGGTCAGTAGGCGAATCGATGAATAGTTTGGCGACATGACCCAGCTCGCCGCATGATTCACCGTGCCTATTTTTCAACCCGTTTCTTAGAATCGACCTTACAGGCACTGAAAATGCAATTAAAGCATGCAGACACAAAATTCACACAAGACCCATACTTCCCATCATTCCGAAATACTCAGACTTCTTCCAGTCCTGCCAAATTTTAGCCATTTAACTGTGATCACCATTAAGAATGTCGTCACCCATTCCTTCATTGAGTAACTTTTGTTATTTAGCACAAATGTGGGCTCTTTAGTTCTTACCCAACTAATAAAATGACAATCAAGCGGGAACCATTTCCATCGGAATCAAATTAAAGCACGAACAACAAGGCATTCGACTATTAAAATATTTCAGGCAACTAAGTACGGATTACACATAGCATATCAACTTATTCCTATTAGAGAGGCCCAGTACACGCCAACCTGATTCTACAATTTCAAAAGAGTGCAAAAACTTTTAAGATAAATTCAGGGTTTTATGGGCTAACCTTCAATGCCGATCAAATTGCTTTTCTGAAATGCTAGGCAGCAAAGATATCCAACCCCAAGCACTATTTACCAATTGAAATTCTAATGGAAAGGTAAAAATCTAAGAAAAACTACCTTTGGTGTGAGTTTGAGACGAGGGAAAGTGAGAGATTCAAACATTTTGACTTTTTGCCTTTATATAACCATTCAGTTCTCTATCATTCGGTGTCGTTAGTCTTATCGCCGATAAAATCGGTGATGCGCCGAACGCTTACTTACCTCACAGAGTTTTACAGGACATCCCTTATTTTGGGGTCCAAATGGCAGATTAAGTCGGAGTCGCTGATAGATTCGGCGACTCCCCCACTGGGTCCTTGGCTCACCAACTTGTACTTCTCAACACCTTTCTCGTTTTACCCTACAAAATAAGCACACCATTATTCGAACAGAATAATTAAAAGCAGTAAAACCTTGGGTTGCCTCCCAAGAAGCGCCTTATTTTACGTCATGGCACGACGTAAGTTCTGTCTCACTCTCCGTTATTGGGGTTAGCCCCAGTGTCACTAGGTGACCCCAATATGTCATTTGGGTGGAGATGAGGTACTGCAAAACTCAGGAATGACCTGATCAGCTGGATTGATCTACAGTGAGATCCAATCATTTGATTCAACACTTTAGCATTCTCCTTCATTTCTTCCAACACCCGATCTTGATCGGTGATCTTTTGGAGAATGATTTGAAGTGTGACCTCGACACGAATTTTCTCCCCATTTCTAGACTTCCTCCGCTCATGAGGGGGTGTGTACCTCCCCCTGCTATTGCATTGGACTTACACCTCTGAGATTTTGGTGGTCAAGTCATTTAGCTGAGATGCCAGTTCGGTCAGCATGAGGTCCTTTTGGACTCCTTGGTTTATTTTGACCAATTTGCCACTACTCTGCTCAGCTATGCTCATTTAAATGGACAACTCAATGAAAAGCAAAACTAAATGTAAAGATAGTAAATTACAACTAAGAAGAACAAAAAGGCTACTAATCTAAAAATTCTCAAATAACACCAATCCCCGGCAGCGGCGCCATTTTGAAGCTTATCGTGACCAACAACACTAACCTATAGTATGTGTGTCTACTATCGTCGATAGTATAGTAACCCAACTAAAGGTTGGGGTCGCTTCCCAAGGGAGTGGTTTTGAGAATTGATAGAAAAATAAAATTAAGCTCTAACTAGTCATAGCTAAAGACATTAATGAACAAAAACATTGTAAATTAAAGGAGGGACACAAAAGTATCAAATATCGATTGAGGTTTTGTCACAAGTAGTAAAAACAACAAAAATTAACAAGAAAATAAAGTATGGGGAAATGTTCTTGGGGTGTGACCGCAATACAAGTTGAGATAAATCGTTGGGTACATGCTTTCAATAGGAAATTTGCAAGATAATAGTGACTAGGCTAAGCTTTAGAAGGAAATAACTTCCCTCTCGGGCAACTTACCCCGTTTAAAATGGGTTCCTCTCGGACACCCATTTGCCGTATGAAGACCAGCCTACGCCTTACCCCACTCATTCTCTCAAGCTGAGTGTTAGGATATGGGACTAGGACTCACCCTCTCGGGCTGAACCTCATGTCCACCCTCTCCTTAGGCCATCAGTCTAGAGATCTAGTTTCGCGACCTCCCTCTCGGGCAAGCTGAAAACACATGGATGGTTTTGTATTTGCAACTACAAACCCATTAAATTAAATCATAACGACTAGGTGAAATCACCATTAAAATACATCTACCCTATCAGCAAGCAAACCCCAACAGCAATATCAACACATATTTGCTAAATCACACCCCAAGAATGGGGGTTTTTAGTCAAACATCAAGAAATAACAAAATACACCTAAAATGATACTAAAATCAAATGGGTATAAGAAATTAAACCTTGATTTAAGAAAAGGATGAAGAATGGAGAAGACCCACTTCCAACTTGGGGAAGATGAAATCCTTCTCTCTTCAAGTCTCCCACAAAACCCTTTCCAAACTTGAGAGAAAAATATCTAAAAAGGTACTATTCTATTCTGAAAATAATAATAATGGTTCGGAGCTTGTAAAATTAATAAAGAGTTTAGTATTTATAGCAATCAGAAATTAGTGCAGGTGAATAGTTCGGTGAAGTTAGTCGAGTCTGCCGAGCGACTCGGGGACTCACCCTTCTTCTGTCTCATCGCCGTTGAGTGCTTGCCTACATCATCTTCACGTTCTGTACCATTGGGCGGTATAGTACTGCTTCACGAAGCGCCAACTACTCCTTTCATTGACTTTTTGATCCTCTTCCTTCAGGGCTTCGCATACTGGAATAAAGGGCGGAGTTTGTCCTTTGTGCGAATCGCCAAAGGTTCTTGGCGATGCTAATGCTTTAGTTCTTCGTTCTTTTAAGCCTTTTTGTTCCTCTTTGCGCCTAAGTGTCCATTCTTCCACTAAAACTTCAAATACCTGAAACTTAAGAGTTTTCATCAGATATTAAGACAAAATAAGCTTTCAAGGACACTATTTCTATCAAAATAATGCCCTAAATGAGTCTAATTTGTGGACTCATCATCATGCACAAGGTCCAATTTAAGCTTAAGTTGCATCATTCAAGTCAAATACAAGAAGTTCAACTGCATTCATATATCAACTTCAAATCATGCTTTCATACATTTTCCTCTCAGAATTTCAGCTTTAACACAAACCAACCTAAGACTCAAATGACAAAATTGCCCTTAAGACGGTTGTCATCCATCTATCATTGGGCAATGTGACTCAACTATGACTATTGACTCAAAACCTAACAAGATAAAATCTTTTTGTATTTTGTACAGTTCAAAGGGACTTTCCTTGGCCAAAGAACCGAAAACAACCTCCAAGGAACCCAAAATAAAACAAAACAAAAACAAAGCTGACTGTAACAATGTTCAACAATAAAAATATATACATACTAGGTATGCTTTTCACCCCTCACCCACACTTAAACATTAGCACTGTCCTTAGTGCTTTACAAAATTATCAGAACAGTTTAAGAGGTAAGGTGAAAACACTCCCTTATCAATCCTCCATTGCATCACCCCATTCGGCCTTATCACCGGCCTGAGCGGGGTCTACCTCCTCATTTGAGTCGGACTCTACATCTGAGCTGGTCCGCAATCTCTCCTCATTGGTCGGAATGTCATTTTCGACCGACTCACGAAACTCAGGACCAATGCCAAGTAGGGCCTTGGCATGGTTATTCAGAGGGTAGCGCCTCTCAACCTCTTCCAACTGCATATCAGTGGAAGCTAGGCAGCCATTCTGATGGCGCAGCATCTCTAGGCCATACATTCTGGCCATAATCAGCTCATCACACGATAGCGCTCAGCAATGTGAGAGTTGGCCCAAACTCAGTGTCGAGCCCCTTGGTTCTAGTGATATCCACTGGTGTTGGGAATAAGGGTGCCATATAGTCCACATTTTCTTCAGGAACTCCTGCAGGACGACACATCCTGGTACTAAGGCCACCAAAAGCATACTTGTGCCCTTTGTGAACCCGGGCCTTTAACATCACAGATTTCAAGACTGCTCTGATATTCAGTTTTGTAGTAGTTATCAAAGCATATACCAAGCACACCCTATCCCGAGTATTAGATGTGTAGTGGAGACCCGGTATCAACCAGTTCATGAAAATCTTTAGCCAGATGCGTGTCTCCCTAAGCATGTGAGCGTAAGGAAGAGATTGGTTATATCTCTTCCCACTATGCTTAGTCCATTGTGCCATAGACTGTGGACCACACATAGTATGTCTAATGGCCCGGTATGGAGGGCATATGTTTAACCCTGTCAGCACTAGTGGATCTATGTCATGTGGTGTACATAATATGTTATTTATACCTGCGGGAGTGATAGGCATATTAACTCACCGCACAGTCACAAAATGTGATTTTGCCTCTAACGCCTAGTTGGTGTAGAATTCTTGGACCATGTGCAAGTTGCACTCTTCCAGCTCTGCAAAGATAAACTCCATACGCAACTCCTTGATCCGCCTTAGTATCTGTGGGAACTCCCGCGCCAGGCTGTCCCTGTCAATTTAAACATCAGAGAAATATGACGCCTCAGTGTGCTTTTTGTACCATGCTTTCCCTTCTTTGGTTACAACCTTTACCCGAACCGCCCTGTTTGGCCTATAGGCACTGAAGGTGCGGGTAGGACATTCCCACTCTGGACACGTTTCCTATGGCTCGACGTGGCAACTTTCATACCGGGTCTTTGTTAGCTCGACATGATTACCTGCAAGCATAGTAGAGTCCAGCCCACCACACATAACATTGATAACAATTTGGGTGGTGTGCACACACCACCCCACACTTAGTTCATTGCAACCTCCTGCCTAGGTACTCAGACTTCTCACAGGCGTACACAAGTAAACCACAATAAACACCATCAACTACCCATTCCAAATAGCACATACACTTATCGGTGCTACTCAAGAATTCACAACACACAACTTATGCAACAATTTGAGACGTAATCACCACTCAATCACGATCAAAGAGACTTTCTACTCAGACTTCGAAATCCCACACAGTGTATATGAAGCAATCAATTTAATTCAAGCAAATACCATTCGTGTTATTCAAGAATTCACACGCTAAAATTCTGACACACCTACTATACTCACTACACATGGTCTGACCACTAATATAGAATTACCCCCATTTGGGCCAACATACTACCCCAATCTTTAAACCAAGAACATACATGTAACCCTTCAAAACTCACCTTACGTCCACATTCAAGCAAAATAAGGCAATTGACTCAAGACTTTACATCAAGCATTAACCATTTAGAAACAATCCCTCACAATCATGCATAACCCATATATATTCACCCAATCAATTCGAGAACAACAACAATGAACATTAGGTGATTTTTACTCAAGAATTCGAAATCACCTATAACAATAATATCACACACATCATTAAAAAACGTCCCCAGGCAAACCTACAATTGCTACACCCGATACTTTAAACAACAGTTTCCACTACAATAACACCCCTCAAAGCACGGGAACACTAGAGTACATACCTGGAGCAGCTTAGTTGCAAGATATCGAGGATGAGAAGGTTTAAAGGGACTGCACGTTATGGATGTAGTAGCTAAATTCGACCAAGGGAGAAGGGGAAAGGGAGTGAAAAATCGCGAATTTAGGGTGAAGTAATGGGGTTTTCTAAAGACTTATGGGTTAAAATGGGTCTGGGTTGGGTTAATTCCATTTAAAACGGGCAAAACCCATTTCATTTAATGAAAATTGAAGTGAACTTATCTGAGGCGCGACGCGGGGTGGACACGGAGTGTTCTACCTCACGAAATTAATTAAAATTGTATGAGGTCAAAATTTCCATCCCCCCTCCGCGACATGGGATGGTTACGCTGACTCTTTTTTCTTGATGTAAATGGTAATCCTCGTCGAAACCAAATTTCAGGCCCCCTTCCGCGACACGGATCCACAGACCGTTCTGCCTCGTGCTGGAAAAATAATTTCCATCGAGGCAAAATCAAAGTCCACCTCCGCGATGCGCCATGGATTGAAAATCCTGATTCCTACACATTTTAAGCTCAAAACCCATTAGTACACATATGATGGGTTGCCTCCCATCCAATGCCTTAATTTTGGTCGTGGCACGACTCATTTTTTTGTAGTTTTCTAAATATATCTTTTTTTATACTAATTCCTATGAATTGAAATAACAAAATAAAACAAAAGAAATCCTAACTGTTACAAGGGGTCACGGGTTGCCTCCCGTGCAGCGCCTGATTTAACGTCGCGGCACGACCCATCTCATGACTCATTCGTCATTCAATGTGAGCTCTTCCAACTCACGATAAACATCATTTCTAGAATATTTCTTGATCCGTTGTCCGTTCACAAGGAGAGTACAGCTCTTGTTCTTGTTCCTTAGCTCCACCGCACCATGTTGAGTCATCCTCACCACTTCAAACGGACCACTCCATTTAGATGGAAGATTTCCAGGGATTAACTTCAATCGTGAGTTAAACAACAACACTAATTGACCATGCTCAAAGATGTGTGCCATAATATGATTGGCATGCCACCTCTTGGTCTTCTATTTGTATAGCTTAGCATTCTCATAGGTGTAAAGCCTGAACTCTTCTAACTCATGCAACTGCGTTATTCTCTTCTTTCCAGCTAACTCAGCATCCAGATTAAACTTTTTAATCACCCAGTATGCCTTATGCTCTAATTCAGCTGGGAGGTGACATGTTTTTCCAAACACCATTCGATAAGGAAACGTCCATATCGGTGTCTTGTATGCAGTCAGGTATGCCTACAATGCATCATCTAACTTGTCCACCCAATCTTTCCTTTGGGCATTCGCAATCTTTTGGAGGATTTGTTTGACCTTTCTATTAGACACTTCTACCTCGCCACTAGTTCAGGGATGATACGTTGTAGCTACCTTGTGTCTTACCCCATATTTAGCCAACAAATTATGCACTAAACTATTAATAAAGTGCGTACCTCCATCACTGATCATAGCCCTTGGAGTTCCAAACCTGGTGAAAATTTGCTTCTAGATGAATTTCACGACCACCTTTGAATCATTGGATTGTAATGCAACAGCCTCCACTTACTTAGACACGTAGTCCACTACCACTAAGATATATTGATTACCACGAGAAGATGGGAATAGTCCCATGAAATCTATCCCCCATACGTCAAAGATCTCAACCTCAAGTATATTGCTCAATGGCATCTCATGCCTTCTAGAAATGGTGCCCATCCTTTGAAACTGATCACAACCCTTTGCAAACATAGGAGCATCTTTAAAAAGAGTAGGCCAAAAGAAACCGGATTGCAATAACTTGTGTGCAGTGCGTCCGCCCCCATGGTGTCCACTATATGGTGAAAAGTGACAACTCTCCAACACTTGTGTCGCCTCCTATTTAGCTACACACATTCGCACCATCTAATTAGGTCCTTGCTTGAATAAGATAGGCTCATCCCATATATAGAAGTGTGCATCATACTTCAACCTTGAGGCCCCAGGTGGAAATAAATCACTCACCAGAAAATTAACAATGTCAGCATACCAAGGCACTCGAGTGAAGTCCAAAGCAAGTAATTTCTCATCAAAAAACTCTTCGCGAATCTGCCCCTCATTCTTCACATGAGATGAATCCTCAAATCTAGACAGATGATCAACTATTTGGTTCTCAATTCCCTTCCTATCTCTTATTTCTAGATCAAACTCTTGTAATAGAAGAATCCACCTAATCAACCTTGGCTTGGCATCATTCTTATTAAACAAGTACCGAATTGCAACATGATCAGTGTATACTACGACCTTGGTTCCTACCAAGTATGACCTGAACTTATCAAATGCAAAAACTAATGCCAACATCTCTTGTTCAGTAATAGTATAATTTGATTGGGCTGCATCAAGTGTCTTGCTAGCATAGTAGATGGAATGAAACATCTTATCTTCTCGTTGCCCAAGAACTTCCCCAACCACTATATCACTGGCATCACACATAAGCTCGAATGGAAGCTCCCAGTTTGGAGCAATTAGAATAAGTGCTTCTATCAATTTCATCTTCAACAGCTCAAATACATGCAAACAGTTCTCATTAAATACAAACTTCATCTCTTTTTCTAACAAGCTGCACATGGGTCTTGCAGTCTTAGAGAAGTCCTTGATTAACCTCCTATAGAACCCATCATGGCCTAGAAAGCTTCTAACTCACTTTACTGTGATGGGGGTGGAAACTTCTCAATAACCTCCACTTTAGCTTTGTCAACTTCCAGCCGATTCTTGGAGATTTTGTGTCCCAACACAATCCCCTCTCGAACTAAGAAGTGACACTTCTCCCAGTTCAACACAAGGTTTGTTTCTTCACACCTGGCAAGAACCCAATCAAGATTAGTCAAACAAAGTTCAAAAGACTCACCAAACACCAAGAAGTTGTCCATGAACACCTCAATAAAATCCTCCACCATATCATGGAAGATTTCCATCATGCATCTCTGAAATCTCGCTGATGCATTGCATAAGCTGAATGGCATGCGCTTGAACGCATAAGTGCCATATGGGCAAGTGAATGTAGTCTTCTCTTAGTCCTCTGGTGCAATAACAATCTGATTGTACCCTGAGTACCCATCTAGGAAGCAGTAATATTCCTGACCTACCAATCTATCCAGCATCGAATTAATAAAAGGCACCGGGTAATGGTCCTTTCTAGTGGCATCATTCAACTTCCTGTAATCTATACAGATACGCCACCCAGTCACTATTCTTGTGGGGATCAATTCATTCTTTTCATCGGTTACCACCGTCATTCTGCCCTTCTTGGGCACACACTGTACTAGACTCACCCATTTACTATCTGATATGGGGTACACTATCCCTGCATCTAACCACTTGATTACCTCTTTTCTCACCACATCATTTATCACTGGATTTAGTCTCCGTTGATGATGTGCACTCGACTTATGCCTTTCCTCCATATAGATTTTATGCATGCATAAATCGGGACTAATTCCATGGATGTCGGACATCAGCCAACCCAAAGCTGCTTTTCTCTTCTTCAAGATGATTAATGTTGCTTCCACATGTGCTTCAGACAATGTTGCAGACAAAATAACTGGTAAAGTTTTATCTTCACCCAAAAATACATACCTGAGGTGGGCTGCCAATGCTTTTACCTCCAACTGGGGTGCTTCTTCAATGGAGGGCTTGGGTGGAGGACCCAACACCCTATTTAAAGGCTCCCATCGATCTCCTGTTGTACTTATAAGTACCACATCAAGATAATGCACCATTTCATATGCCTCAACATCCCCATAAATATCATCTCCTACTAACACTCGCTCTAAGAGGTCCTTGGACACAATATATCGAGCCTCTGCCTCAAGATCTATCACAGTTATTGTAGAAAAATCTTCATATAAAGTTGGTAACTTTAATGCCTTGTACACATCAAACACCTCCACTTTATTATGTGCCCGCATAGTAAGTTGCCCAGCTACTACATCTATCATACCCTGCCCAATAGCCAAGAAAGGTTTTCCTAAGATGAATGGGACCTCAGGATTTGGCTCAAAATTCAGCACAACAGAGTCTACTGGGAATATCAACGATCCCACTTGCACTAACACATCCTCTACAACACCCTCAGGTCTAGCAACTGATCTATTAGCCAACTACAAGATGATGATAGTAGGTTTAAGACTACCCAACCACATCTTTTTGTACAACAAAGTTGGCATCAATTGATACTAGCTCCTAGATCACACAATACTCGCTCATGGTGCTCTGCCCTATAGTGATATGAATCATAAAGCTACCCGGATCTTTTAGTTTGTTGGGAAACTTATTTTGGATTCGAGAGCTGCACTCTTCAGTAAGTGCAACAATCTCATATTTGGTCAGCCTCCTTTTATTTGCCACAATCTCCTTCACATATTTAGCATACCTGGGTATACCCTGCAAAATATCTACCAATGGCAAGTTAATGTGAACTTGTTTCAAAAGAGAGAGAAACTTACCGAAACATTTATCCTCCTTCTGTTGCTTGAACTTTTGAGGAAATGGAGGAGGTGGTTTCACTATTGGTTGCACTCGTTCTTCTTGTGCAACAACCTCACTCTCCTTGGGTTCACTCTCTTTCATCACAGATTTAGTTTTTCTTTTCTTAGGAGCTAATTTCTCCAATTGCAAACTACTACGAGTACCTACCACGTTTACCTGCTTAGGATTTGGATCAGTGTTTCCCGGCAAACCTCCTTGCGGTAGTGAGTTATGGGCACTAACAAACTGCTCGAATTGTTTCTCCAAATTCTGTCTTCTTCAAAGCTTGACTACCTGCAGCTGAATCAAGTAAAATTTTGGTGTTAGGCTCCAACCCTTCAATGAAGGTATGGACTAACACCTCATTAGATTGGTAATGATGTAGTAAGCTTATCAACATCGATTTATACTTGTCCCAAGCTTGGTACAAGTTCTCCCCTCCTTTCTGTCTAAAACTTAGGATGTCACTCCTCAACTTAGTTGTTATCCCAGATGGAAAAATCTAATGAGGAATTTATGTGGTAGATCATCCCAGGTGGTAAAAGAGTTAGCGGGCTCAGAGTTTAACCATCTTTTTGCTTCCCCGAGTAGAGAAAAGGGGAATAAAGTGAGTGTCACGTAATCCTCGTTTACTCCAGTTGGAGTGTAAGTATCACTGATCCCGAGGTAGTTTTGGATGTGGACTGTTGGATCCTCGTGCGATAGACCAGTGAACTCCCCATTAGTGTGCAATAGTTGCACCATACTCTGCTTCAGTTCAAACCTTCCACCAGCTGCAGGTTTCTGAATGCATGATGTCACATTGGTGGTACGTGGGATCAACACGTCTCTTACCTTCATCTCAGCCATTATTTCAGGTTCCTCTTGCTCAACTCTTTCTACTGGAGATGTTGGTTCACTAGCAACAAGAGGGACCGGGTAAGTGAGTCGTCTTTGCCTTCTCCGGTAGTAAACGAATCATTCCGATTCAGCTAGAGGCTCTACCAATCCTTGATCGTCGTCCAGTTTGAAATTTCAGTACAACCTGCAACAATGAATTGCTAAGATCAAGTTGTCAAAACTTGCTTTTTAACTTCAGAAATCAGAAAAATCAAATAGTTCCTAATTCTAAAGTCCCCGGCAGTGGCGCCAAAAACTTGTTGCACCCAAATCGCACACACAAGTGTGCATGGTCGTTCAAGTATTAAAGTGGCTCTTATGAAGAGCTGGGTATCGTACCCAGAGAGACATACTATTAGAAAACTCAATTATTCCAATGTTTTCAGCTAAACAAAAGTGGTGTCAAGATTTCAAGAGTGTTTTATTTTATAATCTAAAAGATAAATAGAATTAAACAAATGCGATTCAATTTCAGGGTTTCAAACAATGATTGGTTAAAGTCCAGGGCTGCAGCTCTTATCAGGATTCATGCAATTTATATTATCTAAATGAGTATTAATCAACTATCGAATTAGTGATCACAGGTTTAAATGTATTATTATGGTCTCCCGACCTCTAATCGCCTACGATAAATAACAACCTAGCTCTATCGTTGAGCGGGGATAGATTGGACCAAGTACCAAACATTACGATTTCTTCATGTATAGTGACAAAGCATAGTTTCTAGGTATATCCCTATCCTAGATACAAATTAAACCTAATTATTAAGAGTTAATCATGCTCCTCATGTCCCAGGTTCTATCCTCTTATTCCTCTCCCAAGTTCAATTCGAACAATGTGTTTATTTCAATGGTGATCAGGCACGAAATACGTAAAACAAGAACATAAGGAAGATTCATATGATAATTGACATTAACCCATCAAAGCTTAATAAATTACAATCATCATGTAGCCACAACCTTGGAACTAGGGTATTTAGCTACTCATAATCAAAGATTCGATCAAACAATGTTTAAGTATCATAGAAAGATCGAAAGTAAAAAAGTTTAGGAAAGAACCCTAAAAATTGATGATAAAGCTCTCCAATTCGTCGTTCTTCAGAACCCAGAAAAAAAATAATTTAATAAAATAAAATATTAACCTATTTATACTGAAGTCGAAACGGGCAAATCAGGCAACCAGGGGCGCAATGCGGAGGTGCTTCTTAGATTCACTTCAAGGCACAAAAGCCTTCTCTGCGACGCAGACACTCCACGGTGTGTTCTGCCTTAGAATCCATTTTTCGCGAACAAAAATAAAAATCCTTCTCCGGGATGTGGAGATTACACAGAACACTCTGGTTCAGAGGTCATTTCATGAGCTAGATTATAATTCCTCTTCGCGACGCGGAGAGGATACAGAGTTGCCTTGAATGACATTTCTTCATTCTTCTTCCTTGCTTCTTTTTTACTCGGATCTTTTATGTTCCCCATTGTCCATTTTCGTGCTCGTTTCTCTAATTAAGCTTACCTGCACAACTAATCATGTTGGTTAGCTCATAAACAACCAAAAAACTCGATAAGACTATAAACAAACACACATTGAATTCAAACTTATCTTAAATATGGGGATTATTAGATTTCTAGGCAAATAAATATGCCTAAGATCACCCATTAAGAAAAAATAGTATGTGATTGTTCACACACTCCTAAGGTCCCCTCTCTACTTGTTCAAACCCCGCATTAATTGTCTTTGTTAACAATTGATTATCAAACTTTTAATATTGATAATTGAAACTTATTAATTTACATCATGGTGTTTTGCTTATTTCTATCCTACAAGAAATTAGAACACTTTCATACTTCGTATCCAAATTCTTTCTTGCATTACTCCTTGTGGATTGACGCCAACTCAATGTTAGGTGTATACTTGCTAACGACCGCCTACACTTTAAATTATAAGAGGTGTAGTGAAGAGTTATCAAGGGGTAGCTTGAAAGTGAGGGTGGAATATGAAGTAGAATTTAAAATGAAATTAAAATTAAAGTAATAAAATTAAAATAAATCAAAAAGTAAGAGAGAGAGAAATAAATACAGGAAAAAAGATAAAGAAAAACTTAAAATGAAAAAATATAGATTTCAAATTAAATTAACACGTGTCACATAATGATTGTTGTGTGATAACACTTGTTTTTTAAAATCTAGGACTGATCGAAAAATGATGTAATAATATAAGTTCGAAATTGTTTAGGGGGGTAATAGGACGCCCGCCGAATTAATGTATCTTTTTGAAAATTTGGGACAGCTTCAGGTGTCACTTTATGTCTTTTCTCTTGAAGAAATTGAATCATAATAAATTGAACCCTGGAAGATTACATAAAAACCCTAATAGAATAGGGTTAAAATCATATAGAGAATTGAGTTTCTTTTGGGACCCATGGATGAAAGGAATACATTGGTGAAGCTCCCATATACCTTTGGTAATCAAAGCCCTAGAAATGGAAGAAGATACCTTGAAGCTTGATGAAACCCTAGTGTTTCCTTGAGAGAGAATTGGAGAAGAAGACCTTTGAGATAATTTGTGAATTTGAGTAAATGGGAGGGAACAGGTAGATTTTGAAGGGTAAAATTAGTTATACGGGTAGTAATAGGGTCAAAAAGACATGATTTAAGGGATAAATGGGTAGAAAAAGACCAAAACACCCTTAATAAAAAATGGTCGAAGCCTCTACGGGTTAGACCTACGAATCGTAGGAATTCTTATGGCTCATCCTATTCAACTGTTGAACACATTACTGGAGGCTAACTTTCTAAATTATTTCCACGAACCCTTTGTACGAGTCGTTAATGGAACACCCCGTACCCTAGAAAGAACAACCATCAGGCTTTTCAGAAGTTTCAGGTGCCACTGACAAGTGACACCCACGGACCATAGGTGGGGTCTATGGTTGGCCACCTGCCACCCATCCAGACCCCCCCCCCCCAGAAAATTCAGCTACGGGTTGACCTACGCCTGGACCTACGGGCCGTAGGTGGGACCATGGTCCATGGATCATGGTTCGCAGAAAAACCCAAGAAAACCCTGACCCACGACCAGTACCTATAGACCGAGGTGGGACCACGATCCGTGGATCAAGGTCCCCATAAAAACCCCAGAAAACCCCGACCCATGGCCAGGACCTACGGACCATATGTGAGACCACGGTCCATGGACCAGGTCCGTGAATCCTGGTCCGTAGATCTCATTCTCTGAAGACAATCAACGAGTGACCAGGATGGAACTTAGTTGGGACCACGGTTTGTGGACCAAGTCCATCGGTTGGTCCCGACAGCTTTTAAGTCAGGGTCGTTTTGGTCTTTTCCCTATGTATTGGACCTCTAAACTACGTCGTTTAACCCCTAAACTAAGTAGTTTTGGTCAGTTTTAGCCTAGAAACTAAATTAGAACCTAACCTAATTCACCAAAACTTCATCGATCTTAGAGAAATATAAGCGGAAAAGTCAAGCATCCCGAGTTCAAGAACACAACAAGGTTTCCTAAATTCCAGCCTCGAAATCGAAATATTTCTCCATGAAATTCATCACCAGGTATGTTGGAGTTCACTAGTGAGTTCCTTTCACCCATTAGGTCCCTAGAATTCAGTCAGATTCTTGATTCCCTACATATTATCTAGACTTAGGGTTTCTAGAATTTCAACAGATTATTATGAATTAGTTATTTTAATGACTAATTAGATTATGTAAAAACCCGGAAAACTAGCAAGACCAAGCTAGAGTCTAACGGAAACTAGTAGGTGGAACTAGAGGCTTACGTGTGAGCTTTTGAGTTTGATGTTTGGTTTTAGGTTGTAAAATGAGTCCCCGAGTTTAGATAGAGGTGTTTAGGGGTTAGACGTCAAGGTATGACCCCCCAAAGACTTACCAAGGGTCCTTGAGGCGGACCCTAAAGTCTAGACCCCAAGGCTGCCTAAGTTCCATTTTTCTGCCCAAAAAGTGTGACCCACGGAGGGGACCTACTCCCCGTAGGGTGGTCCACACTCTGTGGGAGTGAGTCGTGGGTCAAGGGGGAAACTTAGGAGCTGTAGGTTTAACCTACGCCCCACCAGTACAGAACGTGAACTGACCTACACCCCGTAGGTGGTGGCCGTAGGTAACACCTGCAAGCTATCCAAAAAGTCGGCCAACATGTAAGTTTTCCTAATTAATTCCTAATTTAATTATTTTAGTTTAGGGTCATATTATACTGATTTAATAGACCTATATAAACTATTTTATGTCATTAAACACCTCATTAATTCATTAGAACCCAAGACCCCATATAAAAACCCAACTTCCCTTCCCACCAAAAGTCTTCTCTCTCGAAACCTCCATTGAAGACCAAGAAAGAGATCAACTAGGGATTGAAGATGTTAGCTTTTCAATATAAATTTGGTGGGATTATACACCTAAGGTATGGGAGTGTTCATCCTTGTTTAAGTTCCATTCAAGGAACCCTCTCAAAATATGTTTTCAAGTCTCCAATACCCCAAAATAACCCAGGGTTCAATCTATGTCATGAGTCTTCTTCCAAAATGATTTCGATTGGTTAATTATGATTTATTATGGTTTTTTATGATTAATTAGCATTGTATTGATGGTGATTTGATGAGAATTCCCCTTGGACCCATGATTTCCCCTTATTTTCCAAATTGACTTCATGATGAGGGAATTGTTTAATATTGGCCCAATTATGTGATTAATGGTTGTTCTTGGTGTAACAAAATGATTCTAGTATAATCAAACATGTATCCTTGAATAACCTAAGATCCTATGGTGAAATTGATATAGTCTGGGGTTATGTCATGAATGAGGCAAATTGAGGGCTTAGATGTGACCTTCTAAGAATGATGAACTTCTTTACGAATTGCCTTAGATTAGATCACCTAGACATGAATTGATTATGAGTAAAGCTTCTAGACATGAACTAATTGATTATGACTTATATGATGGATCATGGTTGTGTAGTATTGAGATTTAGTTTATATGTTCATATATGACAATAAGTGATCAAGAATAAGGCATATGGTTAGGTTACCTTAATAGTTAGGTTTATATGATGATCATGGGAGGTATGGTTTAAGAGTAAGACTTGTAGTATGAAGAGGACTCTTGAGGCTTTAAGGGTAAAAGCTAATATGAATAAGTTAAGTATGTTAAGGCTTCAAGAAGGAAGCCATTGTGTATGTTGAGATGTATATGGCCCTATTGTGAATGGACTTCACCCACATGACCTATAATATCATCACATCAGTTTATGCATGACATGAATGGATTTTTGAGTTATGACTATATCTATGTCTCATGTGATGAATGCTAGATATGTTGACTTAACATGACACTTGAATGCAAGATATGAGGTGTATGCATGATTAAAATATTATGTGCATGTTATTGAATACTTTGAGTATAAAGTGTCTATTATGATAATGTTGTTGTTGTGTCATTGGAAGGATAATCACACATACACATGCATGAATATGATTATAATGTGACTAAGGTATTGCTTATGATTCACTTAGAAAGTGAAGATCCTACAACTATTGTGTACTTGTGGTAATTGTTGAAAGGTCATTCTCCCCTTACCCTTACACATGTTTATGTATGAATTGTCTAGGACTACGATTATGTTGTTGTGTTGGTTGAAAGGCTATTCTCATTAACACACTATGAATACGAAGTGAAAGGTTTACTATATGTTGGTTTGAGTGCCTAGTGCATTCTCTTATGACCATGAACTTAAGTAAAGACTTAATATGACTTTAAAGGGAACTAAGCTTAGCACCGAGTGTATATGAAAATGAGATGGGGGATTTTACATTTAACAAGTTCGGCTTCCCAATGTATGTTATCTCATGAGATGGAAACCTTTTACGTTTAGCAAGTCCGGGTTTCTAGTAGCGATCTCCTTATCCCATAACTATATGCCCACATAGGTATATAGCTAGTGGATCCACCTAAAAGCAATTATGTACGTTCTACCTTAGGCAAGTAGGACACCTTTTTTCGGTATGGGGGTAGAACACCGGATTCCATGTAGCTCACATGGTCTATGTCGATTAAGGCTAAATTTCCCTAATTAATAAGAATATGAATTATGATAAGAACATGAGCATGTTCTATCTTTCCTCAAGAGGTTCTACTTCGTATGAGTTGGGGTATGGGACTTCACTCATGCATTGCACAGGTAGACTTTGAAAGTGGGCATGATATGTCCCTTTATGATATGATGATTATGAGTTGAATGTATGCTTTATATGAATTATGAATATGNTTAGGTATATATGATGATCGTGGGAGGTATGGCTTGAAGGTAAGACTTGTAGTGTGACGATGCTTCCTAAGGCTTTAAGGGTAAAACCTAATCTGAATAAGTTAAGTATGTTAAGGCTTTAAGAAGGAAGCCATTATGTATGTTGAGATGTATATGGCACTATTGTGAATGGACTTCACCTACATGAACTATAATATGATCCCATGAGTTTATGCATGACATGAATTGATTCTTGAGTTATGACTATATCTATGTCTAATGTGATGAATGCTAGATATGTTGACTTAACATGACCCTTGAATGCAAGATATGAGGTGTATGTATGATTATAATATTATGTGCATGTTATTGAATACTTTGAGTATAAAGTGTCTATTATGATAATGTTGTTGTTGTGTCATTGGAAGGACAATCACACACACACATGCATGAATATGATTATGATGTGACTAAGGTGTTGCTTAGAATTCACTTATAAAGTGAAGATCCTACAACGATTATGTACTTGTGGTATTGTTGAAAGGTCATTCTCCCCTTACCCTTACACATGTTTATGTATGAATTGTCTAGGACTACGATTATGTTGTTGTGTTGATTGAAAGGCTATTCTCATTAGCACACTATGAATACGATGTGAAAGTTTTACTCACATGTTGATGATTCTAAAGTGAAAGGACATTCTCACTTAAGAAATCTATGAGCTATTATGATGATATGTTGGTTTGAGTGCCTAGTGTCTTATGACCATGAACTTAAGTAAAGACATTATATGACTTTAAAGGTAATTATACTTAGCACCGAGTGGATGTGAAAATGAGATAGGGGATTTTACGTTTAGCAAGTCCGGCTTACCAATGTATGTTATCTCATGAGATGGAAACCTTCTACGTTTAGCAAGTCCGGGGTTCTAGTAGCAATCTCCTTATCCCATAACTATATGCCCACATAGTTATATAGCTAGTGGATCCACCTAAAAGGAATTATGTACGTTCTACCTTAAGCAAGTAGGACACCTATTTTTGGTGTGGGGGTAGAACACCAGATTCCATGTAGCTCACATGGTCTATGTCGGTTAAGGCTAAATTTCCCTAAATAATAAGAATATGAATTATGATAAGAACATGAGCATGTTTTATCCTTCCTCAAGAGATTCTACTTCGTATGAGTGGGGGTATGGGACTTCACTCAAGCATTCCACAAGTAAACTTTGAGTGTGGGCATGGTATGTCCCTTTATGATATGATGATTGTGAGTTGAATTTATGCTTTATATCAATTATGAATATGAATATGAACTATGCTTATGACTTCTTAATAAGCCTACTTAGTGTGGGGGGGGGGGGGTATGGGACTTCACTTATACATTGCACAAGTAGACTTATAAGGGGGTTGTGGTGTGGTTTTCTTTTGCTATGAAAATATATGAATTATGTATGAAAGGTAAGTATGGATGTTGAGGTTGACTTCACTTGTTGCAAGGTATGAACATGAATGTCTTCTTACTTATGTATGTTGGCTATGAATAAGGTAAAGTAAGATATGTATGTTCTTGGTGGCCTAAATGTGATACTTAGTGTAGGTAGGATTATGGGATCCTATCTATACATTGCACAAGTATAGCTTAGGGTTTCTTATGTGGTAGTTCTATTATGATGAGATGATCTTGGTATTTGACTATGTGTATGAACTATGTCTTGTGAAGATTGGGATATGTATTATGCTAATGTTGGGGACTATGCTTGTATTTATGATGATATCTCTTATGCTATGATGAATTGTATGTGAGCTACTTTATGAGTTGCATTCTCCAACTATTTCAAAGATGATGTTCAAAAGTGGCATATGGAATGGTTTCAAATAAAAATGTCCCTTTTATGCATGTTTTAAGGATTTTTAAGCATAGCTTCCATACTTATTACTTTTTGTGCTAACCCCTTCTTTCTACATTTTCTATAAGTGTAGGCTTTGGAGATATTGGATTCCATCCTCGTAACTAGGACCATAGTTGATCAAGAAGAAGAGGATTGGTGAGTCCTCATTGTATTTGAAGGCTTGACCATATGTCCTTTATGTCTTTAATTTATGTTTTAGACTTATGTAAGGGCTAAGTCCCTAAGATTGTATTCAAGAATTTTGTTCCAAGTAATTAGATGGTTTCGAGACATAGTGTATAGATTCTATTACTTTATATAAGACTTTGATCGTAAAGATAAGTTTTAAATTTGGCTCAATTTTCCTATGAACTTGTGTCTATGATTATGCTAAGGGCTTGTATAAGACCCCTTCGAGGTTGAGTACGCCGTGTTACGTCTAGGGGGTACCCCTGGGTCTTGACAGATTATCATGTAATAGTATTGTTTTTGCCCAGATTCATGAATAAACTCAGAACGCTAGTTATGTAGTTCTTTTAGTTCATGAATTACATTAGCTAGGACAAATAAACAAACATATATGCCTTAGTTTTCGAATGTTTCATTTTCAGATATACATGTTGCATTTTCAGTTAGCATGTCAGATTATTGAGCTATCTAGTTTACTTCAGTCATGTTATAAATCTCATATATTCAGTTAGGATTTGGCTTTATACCGAGTTGGACTAGGGTCACTTATCCTTACATCCCAGAACTACGTGCCCCTGTAGGTTCTAAGTCCCATTTGTGGGCATCTGTTCAAATCACGTATAGATCGGTCCCCGATCTCCATTTCAGCAGCATTAGTGGTGAGTCCTCATTCTTCGAGGACGATTGACATGATTATCTTTTCTACTTTTAGTCTTCAGTTTAAATTTTTGCTAGATCTAGTTGGGGCATGTCCTAACATTTCTAGTTAGTTAGAAAATTATTTCAAACATAGACAAATTCAACTTTAGTGTTTGAGTTTTATTTCAGTATCTTAAACTCTTCTCAGTTTTATATATATACATAATCAGACGGTAATGAGTATTCCCCATCATTTCAGTTTACATGATTGTTTAAGCTTCTACATAGTACCATCTTAATTCAGTTTATTTAGTATGCTTATGATATGCTTGCAGGGTTAGCTTGGGGTCACTGGTGATCTTAGGTCCCGTGTCCGCGTCCTGGGGGTAGGTTAGGGGCGTGAAAAAAGTGGTATTAGAGCACTAGGTTTAAGAGTCCTAGGATGTCTGAAAAGCCGCACTAAGTAGAGTCATTTACATGGGTGTGAAGTGCACCACATCTAATGAGAAGGAGGCTGCAAAGTGTTTTAGGAAACACTTCAGTTTCTTGATATTCTTATCGTGCGTAAGGTATGATCTAATTCCTTGTTTCTAACTCGACGTTATGCACTCTCTGATCATGCCTCCTCGTAGAGCTTATGGAAGGAATGTGAATCCACACAACGTTGACGCAGGCTCCAGTGCCTGCAAATGCTAGTGGTGGATTAGTAGCAGCCAGGGTTCGTGATTTTGTTAGGATGATTCCGCCAAAGTTCTTAGGATCACAGATTGGTGAGGATCCCCAAAACTTTATTGATTAGGTCAAGAAGATCTTTGGAGAGATGCAAGTGACTGGTAATGATAGGGTAGAGTTGGAATTCTATCAACTTAAGGATGTAGATCACATATGGTTTACTCAATGGAAAAAAAACAGAGGTACGAATGCAGCTCCTATCACTTGGGAGTGTTTTAGTGAGAATTTTTTGGACAGATTCTTTTCAAGAGAGCTAAGAGAGGCAAAAGCTTAGGAGTTTATGAATTTGAGGCAGGGTTCCATGTCAGTCCAAGAGTATGGGTTGCAGTTCACCCAACTCTCCAGGTATGCTCCTCACATGGTTTCCGATTCCAGGGGTCAAATGAACAAGTCTCTATATGGGGTATCCGACCTAGTGAAAAAATAGTGTAGAAAGGCTATGTTGCCTGTAAATATGAACATCTGTAGTCTCATTACGCATGCTCAGCAGGTTGAGGGAGATAAGCTTAGGGAACAGGCTAAGGATAATAAGAAGGCTAGAACAGGCAACTATGAGTATTCTCATCAGAAATCGAGTGGTCGAAATCACTTGCAGTTTCAGCAAAAGTCTTCAACTCCAGCACCTTCTTCGACCAGTGTTACATCTTCCAGGTTCCGACAGGATCAGAAAGGTAAGACAGCAGGCTCTAAGTCTCAGGGGAATATTTCAGGCACCAGAACCTACCCAACTTTTCCAAAGTGTGGTAAAAACCATCCGATCGAGTGTTTTGCAGGAAAGGAAGGATGCTTTGGGTGTGGTTAGTCTGGTCACAGGTTGAGAGATTGTCCTTTTGCTAAACAGGGTAAAGGGGGCAATAATGGTAGGGCTTAGTCTACAACTTCAGCAGCACTAGCAGGTCACCCGACTCAATAGGGTAATTCATCTAGTACAGGTGGCGGACAACGCCAAAATATATTGTATGCTCTTCAAGATTGCCATGATCAGGAAGATTCTCCTGATGTAGTCACTAGTACATTACAAGTTTTTTACTTACATGTTTATGCTTTGTTAGATCCAGGGGCTACTATTTTCTTTGTAACTCCTTATATAGCAGTCAACTTCAATGTTAGTCCAGAAATTCTCTCAGAACCCTTCTCAGTCTCTACTCCAGTCAGTGACCCAGTTATAGCTAGACGGGTATACCGAAATTGCCCTGTCACAGCCTCTCAGAAAGTCACCTCAGCAGATCTTGTAGAGTGAGAAATAGTAGATTTCGATATCATTCTAGGCCTAGATTGGTTACATTCCTATTATGCCTCAGTCGATTGTAGAACTAGGATTGTTCGTTTTTAGTTTCCCAATGAACCAATCATACAATGTAAAGGTAGTAGCTTAGCACTTATGGGTCGATTCATTTCTTACCTTAAGGCCAGAAAGATAATCTCTAAGGTTTGTCTCTACCATCTAGTTCGGGTTAAGGATTCAAGCTTCGAAACCCCAACTCTTAAGTCAATTCCAGCAGTTAATGAGTTCCCAAAAGTGTTTCTAGAAGATCTTCTCAGAGTTCCTCCCAAAAGGGAAATCAACTTTGGGATTGATCTCCTTCCAAATACCCAACCTATTTCTATTCCTCCTTACAGAATAGCTCCAACTAAGCTTAAGGAATTGAAAGAGCAGTTCAAAGACCTTCTATATAAGGGCTTTATTAGACCCAATATTTCCCCATGTGGTGCACTAGTGTTGTTCGTGAAAAAGAAAGAAGGTTCTCTCAGGATGTGCATTGACTACCGACAGTTGAACAAAGTAACAATCAAGAATAAGTACCCTATCCCCGGGATTGATGACTTGTTTGACCAACTTCAGGGTGCTAGTCATTTCTCAAAGATAGACCTCAGATCCTGTCACGACCTGGGGTTACCCCCTAGGAGTAACATGGCGTAATTGACCCCGAAGGGGGTCGCATACAATCCCCTAGCATCATCAACACATAAAGATATAGAAAAAAATGGAAAAATTAAAAACTTTTACAATAGAAGTCAACTTCTTTCATAAAGGAAAATAGGAAACTAAACTTGTCTCAATCACCATCCAACATAAGAGTACAAATAGGGACAAAGCCCTTTACATCAATAAAGCCTCCATGAATAGGAAAATACAACATAGTCTAGAATATAGAAGGAAAACTAGAAACTAGAATCAATAGCAACTTGTCCTTGAACTTGAGGACTCACCAAGCCTAGGGAATAGTCAACCCAAGCTTCACCTTGAAGAAAGTAGTAGTAGTCTCAATGACCCTAACCTACACTCATAGTAAAGTAGAAAATATGGGTTAGCACAATTAATTGTACTAAGTATGGATACCATGCACAAAATCCTTAAAACATGCATAAAAGGGACATTTAGTTGAAATCATGCATTTGGTCAAGTTTAGAAACCATTATGCACATACATAAAGAAACATAAGTCAATTCAACATACAAGCAACTCAAAGCCACACTAGTGCAATGAAAAGGTAAGATCCCATAACACTACCAAATGCCAAGTGTCACATTTAGACCACCCACAACACACATATCTTGTCTTACTATAGTCATAGCCAACATATATAAAAGTGAAGACATTCATGTTCATACATTATTCATAAGTCATAACAACATAAGAGAACCTTACCATAACCCCTCTTAGAGTCTACTTGTTCAATGCATAAGTGAAGTCCCATACCCCCACTCACACTAAGTAGTGCCCCTTAAGAAGTCATAATTAAATTCCATGTCCTTACCACAGTTCACATTCACATTATTTAGGGAAGGATTGCATTAACTGACATGAGATACATGGAATCCGGTGCTCTACCCCCACACATAAAAAGAGGTGTCCTACTTGCCTAAGGTAGAACGTACCTTTTTAGCTATTTAGGTGGATCTAGTAGCTAAGACCTATGTGGGCACATAGTTATGGGACAAGGAGATTGCTACTAGAAACCTGGGTTTGCTAAAGATAGAAGGTTTCTATCTCATGAGATAGCATACATTGGGAAACTGGACTTGCTAAACGTAAAAGCCCCCATCTCACTTTCATGTCCTCTTGGTGCTAAGCATTATTCCCTTTAAAAGTCACAATTAGCCTTTACTTAAGTTCATAGTCACAAGAGTGTGTATTAAACACTCATGTCAACATATCATCATAATAGCTCATAGGTTTCTTTAAGTGAGAATGCTCTTTTCACTTTAGAAACACTAGCATATAAGTAAACCTTTCACATTGTAGTAATATTGTGATCATGAGAATGTCCTTTCAAGCAACACCACAAGCTTATCATTAACATACATACATACTTCATACATAATCAAGTGTATAGGGTATAGGGAAGAAGGATCTTGCATCAATACCACAATTACACATTTAGATATAGGATCATTACTGTCTAAGTAAATCACATACTCATATACAATCAACATCAACATAAACAAACCCTATCCAATTGCCATTCAAGGCCATGAACCAACATCAACCCTAACTTATAGAATTACAACATTAGATAGATAGATTTCATGATTCAACCATCAATTAAACATAAACATAATCAATTACCAACTTCCATGGCCAATCAAGTCACATCTTAGTTCACAATTTAGGAAGAAATGGAAACCATGGGTCGAAGAGAGATTTTCATCAAAAACCATCAATACTACAACAATCTAACCATAAAACATCATAATTAACTTCTTGGGGGATAGCTACCCAAGAATGAAGAGCATCCATGCCTTAGGTCGAATTCCTCACTAAATTGGAGAAGAAAGGTTGGTTCTTGAACCCCTAGTTTGAGCTTTGACCTTGTTCTTCAATGGAGTCTAGAGAGAGAATTTTGGGAGAGAAGAGTTGGTTTCTTACTTTGAGTTTGTGAGTTGTGAGGAGTTAAGTTGAGTTTAATGACTTAAAACTATTTATATAAGTCTAAAATAACTAAACATAACAGTCGTTAACCTTATTTAATTAACTAAGAATTTATGGAAATGTTTGAGCCTTGACCGATTAAGGCAGCTTTCCCAGGTCTTCATCCACGAGACCCAAACCATGGGGTGTGGTTTGAACCACAGACAGTACTGGTCACTCGTGGTTTGGCTCTGAGGCTGGTATTTTGGCCTTGGTCTAGGACCCATCCACGAGCCCCCATCTACGGGGTGTGGTAGGGTCCACGGACCGTGCTGTGCACTTTGTGGTTTAGGGCTGAGACTAGGATATTTTAGGGACGTTTGAGGGAGCTATATCTTGACTCATGACTCCCATCTACGTGGCATGAATCAGTCCACGCCTCATGGTCCCATATTTTGTGGATGACGCTATTTTTGGACAGCTTTTGAGCAGCCCATTGGCCCTCATCAAGGACCCTTGAGGGGTCCTTAGGGGGGCCATGCCTTGACGTTTAGGGACTAACAACTTTAGTACTAACTTCGGGAGGTAATTTTACGATTATTATCTAGACGTTAACCATTTTTAGGACACTAGACTATATGTTATCCCCTAGCTTAGGTCATTAGATTTATGGGGTGTTACAGATTCGGTTACCATCAACTCTGAGTCAGAGATATTGACATCCTAAAAACAGCCTTCAAAACTCGGTATGGTCATTATGAATTCGTAGTTATGCCATTTGGACTAACCAATGCTCCTGCAGCTTTCATGTATTTGATAAACAGAGTGTTCAAGCAGTATTTGGATTTGTTCGTTATCCTCTTTATTGATGATATCCTCATTTACTCTAGGAATGAGGAAGAACATGCGATTCATTTGAGGGTTGTCCTACAAACTCTCAAAGATCACCAGTTATTCGATAAGTTTAGCAAATGTGAGTTTTGGTTGCAATCTGTTGCTTTCCTTGGGCATATTGTGTATAGCAAAGAGATCCAAGTGGATTATAAGAAAATAGAAGCAATGAAACAATGGCCCAGACCTACCTCTCATATAGATATCAGAAGTTTCTTGGGTTTGGCTGGTTATTACAGAAGGTTCGTGGAAGGATTTTCATCCATAGCCTCTCCATTGACTAAGTTGACTCAGAAAAAGGTTAAATTTCAGTGGTCAGATGATTCTGAGAAAAGCTTTGCAGAACTGAAAACTAGGTTGACTACAACTACTGTTTTGACTCTACCAGAGGGTTCAGATGGTTATATGATATATTGTGATGCATCCAGAGTCGTCCTAGGTTGTGTGTTGATGCAGCGAGGTAAGGTTATAGATTTTGATTCTAGACAACTTAAGATGCATGAGAAGAACTATCTAACTCATGACCTCGAGCTTGCAGCACTGTGTTTGCACTTAAGATTTGGAGACATTACTTGTATGGTGTACACGTAGATGTGTTCACAGACCATAAGAGCCTTCAGTATGTGTTCTCCTAGAAAGAGTTGAATCTTCACCAGAGGATATGGCTTGAGTTCCTTAAGGATTATGATATGAGTGTGCATTACTATCCTAGTAAGGCCAATGTAGTAGAAGATGCTCTAAGTAGACTATCTATAGGTAGTGTAACACATGTTTAGGAAGGAAGAAAGGAACTAGAAAAAGATGTTTACAGGCTTGCTCGCTTGGCCTTATGAGCATATAAGATGGTGGTGTAACAGTTCAGAATGGGTTAGAATCTTCATTGGTAGCATAAGTTAAGGGAAAGCAAGACGGTGATCTGATATTGCTTCAACTAAAGGGTGCAGTTCATCAGCAGAGAATTGAGGTTTTCTCCCAAGGGGGAGATGGTGTGCTTCGCTATGAGGGTCGATTATGTGTTCCTAAGGTGGGTGAGTTGAGACAACAGATTCTTGCAGAAGCCCATAACTCTAGGTATTCTATTCATCCAGTCGCCACTAAGATGTACCGTGAACTGCGGGAAGTCTTTTGGTGGAATGGTATGAAAAGGGATATAGCGTATGTTATGGCTAAGTGCCCTAATTGCCAGCAAGTGAAGGTAGAACATCAGAAACCAGGAGGTATGAATCAAGAGATCAACATTCCTACTTGGAAGTGTGAAGTGATCAACATGGACTTCATTAGAGATTTACCTTGTACTCGTAGACAGCATGACTCCATTTGGTGATAGTTGACAGAGTTACTAAGTCTGCGCGGCGGAGTACTATGCCAAGCTTTACATTAATGAGATAGTTAGGTTGCATGGAGTTCCTTTGTCTATTATCTCAGATAGAGGTCCTCAGTTTACCTCTAATTTCTGGATGTCATTTCAGAAAGGTCTTGGTACTCAGGTTAATCTTAGCACAATATTTCATCCACAAACAGATGGTTAGGTAGAGCGTACCATTCAGACCTTAGAGGACATGTTGAGAGCTTGTGTGATCGATTTCAAGAGTAGTTGGGATGATCACCTTCCTCTTATAGAGTTCGCCTACAATAATAGTTACCATTCCAGCATTCAGATGGCCCCTTATGAGGCATTGTATGGGCATAGATGTAGATCTCCAGTTGGTTGGTTTGAAGTAGGTGAAGCAGCCTTGATAGGTCCATATTTAATTCACGATGCTATGGATAAAGTTCAGCTCATTCGAGATAGACTTAAGACAGCCCAGAGTCTCTAGAATTCCTATGCAGATGTAAGAGAAGGGACTTGGAATTACAAATTTATGATTGGGTTTTCCTGAAAGTGTCACCTATGAACGGGTTGATAAGATTTGGCAAGAAAGGAAAGCTCAGTCCTAGATATGTAGGCCCTTACAGGATCTTGAAAAGAGTTGGTAAAGTGGCTTATGAGTTAGAGTTGCCAACATAACTAGCAGCAGTGCATCCGATTTTTCACATTTCGTCGTTGAAGAAGTGTGTGGGTGATCCAGCATCTATAGTACCATTGGAAAGTGTGGCTGTGAAGGATAGTCTCACTTATGAGGATGTACCAGTTGAGATTCTCGATCGTCAGGTTCGAAGGTTGAGAAACAAAGAAGTCACTTCAAAGAAGGTTTTGTGGAGGAGTTAGTCAATAGAGGGGGCTACTTGGAAAGCAGAAGCAACCATGAAAGCCAAGTATCCTCATCTCTTTCCTTCTGATTCCATTCCAGCTTGAGGTAATAGTTCCTCTTAAGTTTTTCAGTTACTCTTGTGTATATTTAGTCTTAGTATCATGTTCCTTCAGTGTATACTTGCATGTTTAGTGTATTTGCATGTTTTTGGAACTTAGTTCAGTCATAAATCAGTTTCTAGTACTTAGTGGTAGGGTTTGCAGCTCTTTCCCTCCCTATTCAGCTACTTTAGACTTCATTCGAGGACAAATGTTCCAAGGGGGAGATAATGTAACACCCCGTACCCTAGAAAGACCAACCAGTGGGATTTTCAGAAGTTTCAAGTGCCTCCGATGGGTGCCACCCACGGACCGTAGGTGGGGTCCATGGTTGGCCACCTGCAACCCACCCAGAAACCCCTCAGAAAATTTAGCTAAGGGTTGACCTACACCTGGACCTATGTGTCGTGGTCCACAGAAAACCCCGACCCGCGACCAGGACCTACGGACCGTAAGTGGGACCACAGTCCGTGCACCAGGTTTGTGAATCAAGGTCCCCATAAAATGTAACGACCCTTTCGAAAGGATACTACCACCTAAGCAAGAAAACTACTTAAATACTTGCGACAATTAAAAGAGATTTACTATGGCCATATTTATTGTAGTTTAATAGAGGGATTAGGTTCATAAAGGGAAAAAAAATTAGATAAGGATGTGCATCTTGTACATTTAAACATTTATGTGATGTTAAAATTGATATGGCACGGAGTTTCAACTTATGACGGAAAAACCCTCCCAAAAATAATTTAAGCAAATAACCGATGAGCTTTTCATGCATATATTATCTTCACACTTAAGGATGAAATAATATGAATATTACACATTTCGAAGTACCGAAATCAGCCCGTTCATGCTTCACACAAATATTCAAAACAAATAGTAAATTTAGTATATTGCAATACTTGGGCTTACACACCCCAAAAGAACAAAACATATAGCCATACTTAATTTACAACCCATGGTGACATGATCACATTAGTCATCGAAATTTCATGTAAATATACAACAAAAAGATCATGTACAAGTCCCAAGGTTTATACAAAATATAG
>NC_064282.1:39195992-39296504 GCF_019186545.1 Solanum stenotomum
TACCAAGATCCAATTTCAAATATACTAGAGGTTAAAAGAGTGCAAGTACAAGTTTATACACAAACCTCGGTGCTTTAGCAAGGAAACAGTCCAACCAATGTATCAAGGTCCTCAACTTGTTCACGAGTATATACAACCTTTAAAATACAATTAAACAACTTCTTTAATCCCTAGAAGCTCAATAATATTGATGTAAAATAGGATCATCATCACAAGTAAAATTAGCCTGCACAAACACAACAATGCTCCCAAGACAGTGATTCTGGCCAGCCTAGTACCTCATGTCGCAACTTAGATTTGAAATGGAAAACAGCAAAACTAGACTTTATAACCTTCATGAAATATGTAGATACATCTCTTAGGGTTGCAAACAAACAAGAATCACTGAAAAATGTATTTTTTAGAACAAGATATAGTCAAAACACTAACAGCTGTTCGTACAGAATTTCAAATTCCAGAATCTGGACAAAACTTGTCCTATGTTGCGTCCCATATTTCGAATCCATAACAGCTGAATCAGAGTTTGACATAAACATAAGAGTTGTAGGTCTACGAATTATCTTTCCAAATCATATTTACTCACTGTAAACTAATTTCTAGAACGAGAGATATGCATAAAACACCAAACACTACCCAGCTGAGAAACAGATTTCGTCACTTACCAAAGAGAAGTGTGTGTTCTTGAATTCCAGCCAAAAAGGGCCACATTTTCTCTTGTGATTTTGAAGAACAATATGTTAAGCTAAGGTTCTAATGTTCTTAGACTTGAGGGAAATGAATTTAATTGAAGGAGGTGTGAAAATATATAGTTACAAAGGTGATACTTATCAGCTGTACAGATGTCACCAAAAGAGGCTGCCCAAACCAAAAAGTTGGCTGCCCAAAAAGCATACATATATATCTATATGTATATCCCTTACCTTCCTTTTAAAGTTAAACATAATTTTAATTAGGATATTACCTAAACACCCCATCACAAATCCTTAAATTACGATAAGAATTTATGCTAAGCAAGTTGGAAATTTTCACAACACTTCAAGTTCCCAAAATGAGACTAAAACATATTCTAGTAATTAAGCAACGGTAAATCGACATGCGACTCTTGGTTAGTATTTTGGGGTGTTACAATAAAAACTCCAGAAAACCCTGACCCACAGCGAGGACCTACGGACCGTATGTGGGACCACAGTCCGTGGATCGTGGTTCGCAGATATCATTCTCTGAAGCCAATCGACGACTGACAAAGATGGACCGTAGTTGGGACCATGGTCTGTGGACTAGGTCTGTTGATTGGTCCTGACAGATTTTAAGTCAGGGTCATTTTGGTTTTCCCGTATGCGTTGGACCCCTAAACTACGTCGTTTAACCCCTAAACTAAGTAGTTTTTGTCAGTTTTAGCCTAACAACTAAATTAGAACCTAACCTAATCAATCATTCACCAAAAATTCATCAATCTTAGAGAAAAACAAGATAAAAAAGTCGAGCAGCCCTAGTTTAAGATCGCAACAAGGTTTCGTGAGTTCCAGCCCCGAAATCAAAAGATTTCTCCGTGAAATTCGCACCAGGTATGTGGAATTTCACTAGTGGATTCCTTTCACCCATTAGGTCCCTTGAATTCAGTCAGATTCTTGATTCCCTCCATATTATCTAGACTTGGGGTTTCTAGAATTTCAGCATATTATTATGAATTAGTTATTTTAATGTTCCTAATCAGATTATCATGTAGTAGTATTGTTTTTGCCCAGATTCATGCATAAACTCATAACCCTAGTTATGTAGTTATTTTAGTTCATGAATTGCATTAGCTAGGACAGATAAACAGACATACTTGCCTCAGTTTTTTAATGTTTCATTATCAGATATACATTTGCATTTTCAGTTAGCATGTTAGATTATTGAGCTATCCAGTTTAATTCAGTCATGTTATAAATTCCATATATTCAGTTGGGAGTAGGCTTTATACCGAGTATGACTAGGGTCAGTCACCCTCAAGTCCCAGAACTACGTGCCCCCATAGGTTATAAGTCCCCTTTGTGGGCATCAGTTTAGTGATCACGCCAATCATGCCTATATACCTCTGGCAGGGTATATTGGGTCCTCTTGATGGGGTGTATACATCAGACTCCACATTTAGTTCATGTGGTTTTATGTCGGTTATTAGTAGCTCTCATAGTCAGATTCTAGTGCATTGACCAGGTTATCAGTTACAGTCAGTATTCAGTTTCAGCATGTTATAAACTTGGTCATTGCATTCAGTTTAGTTCATATTTAGCATGTTCAGTATATTCATCATGTTCATCTTATATCATTGCTCAGTTATATGCTTTTTTCAGTTATGTATATTGTTCAACTTTACTCTATCCTGCATGCTCAGTACCTTTCAAGTACTGACGCATACTCTACGCTACATTTTCTCGTGATGTAGGTTCAGGTCCTCAGCTTTCTGATCACGCATAGATCGATTCCCGATCTCCATTTTAGCAGCATTAGTGGTAAGTCCTCATTCCTCGAGGACAATTGACATTATTATATTTTCTACTTTTAGTCTTTAGTTTCAGTTTTTGCTAGATCTAGTTGGGGCATATCCCAACATTTCTAGTCAGTTAGAGGCTTATTTCAAATATAGACAGATTCAGCTTTAGTGTTTGAGTTTTATTTCAGTATCTTAAACTCTTCTCAGTTTTATATATATATATATATATAGACACTAATGGGTATTCCCATCATTTCAGTTTACATAATGATTTAAGCTTCCACACAGTACCTTCTTAATTCAGTTTATTTAGAGATTTCTACGAACTGTAAATAGACTATCATCAGAGAATTAACAGTTTTCATAAATCCAACTCAAGTTCAACAAGTGCCTCCTACAAACTGTAGAGATTTCTACGAACCATATATGGACTCATAAATTGTACCAGCACACATTCAACATTTTTTCCCTTTCCAACTCAACTTCAAATTTATGAGGTGTTACACTTTACTCACAATCACACAATGGCGTTAAGGGTTCAATAAACTAAACAAAAACTCAAGAAGTCCACTTCCCTTAATTAATCAAACAATCACTCTAGAAAATTGTTTACACCCAATTTTGACCAACCTATAACCATTTCGGAAGTGCTATTTGATTATATACGTATGTTTTAAAACTTATTACGAGTTTAGAATGTTAATCGATTTTGTCAAATTATGTATTTTAGTGTGCATATTTTATATAAAAAATATCGTATTATATTATTTTTTATTAATATAATTATCGATAGTTAAATTCGAAATAATTATTTTACTTATTTTGGTTAAATGTTTTAAAATTTAGGTGTGTTTAATTATGTGAAAATATTTTAATAAGTGTAGTATTTTATTAATTGGATAGCACTTCCTTAATTTTCCTTCCAAATCATTTAAATTGTAGCCTATTTTGTTCTAATCCATTTCAATTCTAGCCTATTCAATTTCAATTTTATTTCAATGATAATCACCCTCTCATTGCAATTCTAGCCAATTTTATTTCAATTTTGGCCATTCCAATCCTCAAGCCAATCTGATTTTAAGATTTCATCTTTTAATGTCGACCGTCCTTACTCCAAGATCGAATCCTAGCCCTTCATCTCTTTTAAATCGATGGTCTAGATTTATTAAGCTTTACTTTCCTTTTTACTCCTAAAAAGACCAAACCCTATCTTTCCTTTCAATTTCTCTTCCTCTCCTCTTCTCTAGCGAGATGGACAGAGCAGCAAGCTTCACTGCCAGTACCAAGGCCAGCCAGCAGGTAGCAGCTCCAGCAAGGACCACCAACGAGCAATCAGAAACCAGCAGCTAAGCGCAGCGAGCACCGGCAACACCAACAACAACTTCAACCGTCCAGCAAGCAGCCGGGAAGGCCAGCCATCGAGGACAAGCATGCCACCAGCAACTCCGGCAGCCCTGCTTCCCCTTTTCTCTCCTATTTTCGGTCATTGGCTACGAGATCAACAACAACAAAACAGTACTCTAATGATATGATCAAGAGTGAAAATGGTCTATTTTGACAAGGATGGATATGTGTAGATCCATCCCAGGTATGAGTCCTGCTTATTTTAATCTTATTTATCGATTTAGAGTGAAATTGTTATGCATGTTTTTGTTAAACTTGAAATTTGGCTGATTCAATTATATCTCTTTTTGGGTTCATTAAAAAAAATTAATTAAGTATATATGAAGGTTGCTTTCATGATTGTCATGATCCTATATGTGTATAACTCTTGTGCGTCCTAATCGATTCTGTACTGTTAATTTACTAGCATGTCGTGATGTTGTCTTAACACACTGCTGTATGAACCGTGATTTGTTGTAACATTTATTTTAATGTAATTTGATTCCTCCTTCACCTAAATGATTCACTAGATTGATACTATTGCCATAATTGCTCCTTGCTAGATCTTTGACTTGTCTATTTGGTAGAAATTTGCATTGAGTTGTAAACTCATTCTTCTTCCTTAAATATTCCCTTCCATTTGTGATGTGTGATTCTAAATGGAAAGTTTATTAATTGACTCCCTTTCCTAAGTTTAAATTAGGGTATATTCTTACATGTTTAGTTTATGGTAAACTTTTGTGCAATTGGTATAAAAAGGGAATTTGGCTGATTTGCTTTACCTTATTTAAAAATCGAGCAAATTTATTATTTGGTTATAATTGGTAAAAATAAAATAAAATAAGTTTTGTCTTCCTTCTTAACAAGGAAAATGTTTTAATTGATTCCTAATTTATTTCCTTTCCATTAATATGTGTCCTCCCACTCCCTATATAAATCAGACTCTTCCCTCATTCTTAACTCACTCGGACACTCATGCTTACACACTTGAACAATAAAAAAACTCACCCAAAAAAAAGTAGTATTCTCTGTTCATAATAAGAATTAGTCTCTTCCAACATTCAAAGTGCTTTCTTTGTTGTGTTGCTGTTTCGATTAGATTGCTACCAATACTTAATTGCTGATAAATATTTCTACTTTAATTGATTAGTTGTTCCTCCATTAGTTTAATTTTCATTCTGCATTATTTTGAATATCATTGTGTGTTTGAATAAAAAGGAAGCATTCAAGTTAGTTCTCTTCACCTGTCTCTTTTATGTATGATATATTGTGTGTGGTTTGTTTAAGTATTGTTGGTCTACATGTATGGGAATCATATGTTATTATGCATGTTTGCTTTTATATGTATTTGGCTGTATTTTCTCTGAATAGGATCTTGATCTAAAAGTTCAACACATGAACAGTTGCCTATGATGGGTTCCCGGATGAGATTTTGCTTTTATTATTGTTTATCTTTGTATTATTTCATTTTTTTTGTTATTGTAATAATCTTGTAGTAACTCTAACTCTCTCTATATATGATATAACTTGGGGGAACGTTTTAAGGGGGGAGGGGATTTACGTGCTAACTGTTAATTTACCGCAATCTATTTTTTGTTAGAAATCATGCCTATAGGATATTGTTTATTTACTTTCACACATTTATTGAATTCCTATTTATTAAACTAATCAAGAGAAAATTAGGAAAAAATGGTTGTTTATTAAATGATGATTTATATTGATCTCATGTCAGTCTACTATTTGTTAGAAAAATATATAAATTTGCATAAAGCATCGTTAGGATTATGTCTTTTGTTTTAGTTTGTTCTAAATCTTCAAATTGTTTATTAATCGGTTTTCTTACAAAAAATAAATATCATGCTTGTAGTGTCCGTAATAATGTTTACAAATAATCAATTCGGTACTTGGCTTGTCTACATATTTTTAGCATTAATCTGAATGTTGATCACTAGTTAAAACGAAATAAATAAATAATAAGATCACCGGTAGATAGTTCATTGTTATTCAAAGAGTAGATATCATGTCTAGGATTTAACTATTAAAATTAATGTTAATTAGTTTAAATAGATCTAACATGTAATTTGATCTGCATAATTAACCAGATTTTAATAGTTTTTGTTATAATAAACAGTTTAGAGTATTTAGCTATTAATTGTACCATGTTAATGGTAAGTTTGACCGATCAGTTTTGATAACTTTTGTGTGCTAATCATTTAGTAATTTTAATAAACCTTGTCTGTTAATAGCTTCAGCATTTTAGTATGTTAATCACTTAGAATCATGCCTATAGGATCCCAATAAATGTCAAACCTGTCAAGAGGCTAGAGTATCAGCATGTAGGTTCTGACAATATATCGGCATATCAACAAAATCCATCCCAAAATGCATAAATGCAGCTCACCATAGAAATTATGCCTATAGGACAACCTAAAATTTAATCAATTTAATTAGTTTTTCCAGCATGTTGAAAGTTGTAATAAAAATTGCCTCGCACATTTTCTGCCCCACTGTTAACTGTGACATTACTATTTCTGCTACTTAAAATAAAGTTAATAAATCTGCTCCTGCATGTTTTTAATCTTAAAATTTACTCTGATAAAATCATACTAGAAATAATTAACTGCTGCATCTACTAAACTGCTACCCTTAGAATAAACATTCTGCATTATTAATTTGATTTGCTACTGCTCTAAACAATAGTTTTCTGCATCTGCGATAGCTTTTCTGCAATATTAATAAAATCTGCAAGCTGTCATAACTTTCTGTCCCATTAATATTAACCAGTCTATTGTTATAATGCCCGATTGTATACTTGTTTATATGCACACACTCAAGCATGAGACCTTTCACTTTATTTGTGTTTGCTAGCAACGTTTAATTAAAATCTAGAGGCCAATATAAGATTTACGTGCTAAATGCTCGTCCTATTTATTTGACTTGGTGTCCAGGGGGCCTATTAGGAGCTTATGTTTATTTTTGTCTAAAACTATCCCCAACAGTAGTCCAATGCCTCTTGGACGTTAAACGGGGGCACTAGACACCTTTTAGGACGAAATGCATGCGGAAGGTGGGGTAGGGGTAGTTAGGCCCTACGGAGATGATGACAATAGACTCGAGCTTAAAACGACAAACATTGGTTTTGTTTGTCCGAATGTATAAGACGATCGAAAAAAATAAAAGTTGAGCGTTGATCCGTAAAGTCTGTGGGTTTCGGAGTCTCTCTTTCCTTTTTCCCTTAATGTGTTTTTAATTATAATTGTTTTGGGGTAGCTTAATAAATAATATTGGTTTATCTTTTATATTTATTTGTGCATATTCTGTCTCCTTGCTTATCTCTTTATCCATTGCTTAATATTTGTTTAATGTTTCATTTATTATATCACCTAGTTCGCATGCTTAAATAATAAATAAATAAAGTGATCTTAATTTTTTAATGTTAGTTATCACCTAGTAAGAATATTTAATATAAATAATCAATAAATGAAGTGGCCTAAATTGCTACTTGTAACCCCACATAAATTGCATGAGATACAGCCAGGACCCATATTTGTGGACCTCGAGGGATGTTTAACACCTTCCCCTCGAGGTAATTTGAATCCTTACTTGATCTCTGGTTCCTTTGACCTTTAGGTAGATTTTGTTAGGTCGTGCACCGAAATCCCATTTTGAGGAAAAACGGCGCGTGACATAATGGCGACTCTGCTGGGGATTCTAGGTTTTTACCATTACGTATCTCAGTGATTTTTGTGGGGTTTACTTTATTTGGATGTTTAATTGTATGTTTGGTTATTACCGTGTTAAAATGGTACTTTTTTTTCTTCATTATCCTGTTTATTGTATATTTCCATGTTCCACCCCTTCCCTTTTTTCTTGTTTGTTTATTTTCATGTTTCGCCCTTTCCCTTTATCCCTTATGTGAATTTTTCATGTTTAACCCTTGTCCCCTTTCCTTATTTGTGTTATTCTTGTATATGTTTGTATTTGTGTATTTATTTATTTACTGTTTTCCTTAAAAGTTGTTTATGTGTTATCGCTTTCCATTTAAATGCTAAATGTTACTACTTTGATAACTGGCATTCTGCTCATACTTCCCCCAATTGAGATTCTCTTCCTTTTTTTTATTGTAATGTTGTGCCTTTGCACTTCTCACAACTACTCCATTTCTCTTAAAATACTCATTATAGAGAGTCGACATATGCGTGGACAGAACAGATAGTATTACTACCGGGAAACCACGAGCCTTCTCGCATAGAATCTCTTTCAAGTCCATGTCAAGCCAACTCTTAGAAATCTTACTTAGGTTATACATGCTGCATAAACCCTAGGTGGTTTGACCCTTGGTGTCAATCCACATAATTAGTAGTCACCCTATCGTCTAAAGGCCCCAACACCCTTTAGACAAATTGCATATTTATGTGTCAATGTGATCACAATAATTAAATTAAGCCAAATATTGCCAAAATGGAGTTTAGAATTTGTCTGTTGTATTGTTTGCAGAGTCATGACGTTTCCAAACCCGCAAATGGTCGTAGAGGTAAACTACAAGCTAAGGAACTGGTGGATTGATATTAAGAGAGACCACGAAAGAGAGATTCGGCAGTTGTTGGGCGGTCTTATCTACCTCATCTTTGTCATACCAAACTCTCACCTGATTAGGGTCTTGCTAGAATTTTGGGACCCTGTAAGAATAGTCTTCAAATTCATGGATTTTGACTTGGTACCAACGATTGAGGAGATAAGTGGTTTCATCGACCTACCATACCGCGAGTGCGAAATGATCGTACCATATAGGCCATCATCGAGGGAGTTTCTAAAAAGTGTGGGAATGAAGTCAAATCCAACTTTGCCTTCAGATTCATTTTGACTTTCTATATTCACACTTTCGCTGAGAGGATAGTTATTACTCTTTTAGTGACGAGTTTGAGTGCTCCATCGAGAAATGGAAAACATATCATCTAAATGCCTTTGTCATTGCTCTATTAGGATCTCTGGTTTTTGCTACGATAAGGAGAAGGATTCACACACGTTTAGGTTATGTTGTCTGAGATTTAGCTCAAAAAGGGGGCAAACCTAGGAAACCTATAGTCTCCATGATCCTGGCGGAAATAATGAGAAGTCTGTCGGCATGCGTCAACGGCAGAATGTTTTTCGAGGGATGTAACATTTTGCTGCAATTATGGGCTATTTAACACGTCTACATACGGTCTGACGTGGTAGACATCTTTCTTGGTTATAGCAACAATATTGATAATCATCCAAGAAGAATGGTAGCTTTCACTGCCTCTGTAGGAGTCGTAGACTGGCAAATATTTTTGATAGAGCTTGATAGTTGCCGCATCCAATGAAAGCTCCATTGGTTGTCCACCCCTAATGCAATAGTAATAGGCGATGAACTCTATTTCATTGAGCTTATTGGCTTAAAGGGCATTCAACCATATGCTCCTCTTCGAGTACTCCGCCAATTTGGGCGAACTCAAGCAATATCACTCTGGTCTGACATGGAGAAGTTTAAGTATAAATTTGGATTAGATAATCCACAAGTCTACAACACACTTAGAAGATGGAAGCCGGTGTTGACTATTCCTATGGGTGCACGGCAGACCTTATGCACACGTGACTATTACATATGGATCTTAAAAGAAGTTAAAGACAGAGATTTGAGTGGGGAAGGATACTATGGGCTCACTGATGAAAGGGAAATATATGGGCACAGAATGTGTTGAAGATCGAGCACGAAGTCACTCCCTATACAAGAAGTCAATTGATGTCAAGCTCTTGGAATCGATATCTTCAAGATTTCAGAATTTTGGATGACTTTCCCATGTTACCCATTTCCCTTTAGTTTATTTTCAGTTTTCATTTTGATTATGATGTAATGGTTCAATTTTATAATAAATGAAAGTTGGTTTATTTCCTCTTATCTAAACTCCAAATTGGCAAGCAAGGCTTGAATTAATTATTGTGCACCACTTATGTGTCGTTTAGGACTACCTCTTGCTCAATGAGGCTCCTTGCATTTACGGTGTTTATCTTAAAACAATGTGTTTGCTATCTCAATTTATGCAATGTTCTACCTTGAGTTTTCTTTTGCTTTTATTTTATTTTTCCCTTCCCATATGGTTGATCTGTAGACCATGGTTTACCACACATGATCAAAGGGCGCTCCCCCTTCTCTCCCAAGTGAGAATCGCAAAGAAAAGAAGAAGGTGACTAGTGATAAGATTATGGGTAAAACTATTGAGAAGGAGCATCCTCCGAACAAGTCGATCCCAAGTTTGGAACAGAAAATAAAGGATTTAGAAGAAGAGATACCCAATATGCACAAGTGGGCCAAGATGTTACTCTCTGTCAATCCCACTTTGGAGACCAACATGGATAAGCAGCCTGTGACAAGCCAAGCCACTTTTCAAAATAATCCTCCGCCAACTCACCCTACTTCTCATCACCAAAATTAGCCAAGCATTCAAATGCTTCCAAAGAACACTCACATTCCAAATCACCAATATCCTCCCCAGCATCATGCTTATGCTTCTAGACCTCTATATCTCACTCCGCACCTACAGAATCCCATCATACAAACTCCTCAATATCAGACGCCTTTACACCAAGGTCCTTGGTGTTGCGCGTCGCTCAAACTATATCAAATTCCTCCATCCCAAAAGTCTCATTTACTCTATCAACAACCTGCCTATCCTATCCATAATGTCAAAACCTTCACTCAACCTCATATTCGCAAAAACCTATTCAGTGCTGAGAAGAAGCCTATCAAAATTTACACTTCTATAGTTGAATCCTTTGACCAACTCTATGGAAAGCTTAAAGTGGCTGGTTGTGTAAAACATATCCCTATACAGAATCTAGACACTCAATTCAAGCGGTATGACCCAAACAAGATTTGTGACTATCATTCAGAGATGGAGGGAATACTATTGAAACATGTCGTGATCTAAGAGACAAGATTCAGCAACTGATTGAGGCTAATGTCATACACTGGACAGACCTTGTGCCAAAGGGATCCCAACAGTGAACATGTCGAAGTTTACTTGAACCAGTTTCCATTAATGGCTTATGCCATTTAAGTTTAAGTTTCAGGTTCCATCAATTTCTGACAAGGAAGGTACCCATGTTAACATATGGACAATAAAGTTTGTCAGAATCTATCATTTTAGTTGTTTCTCAAGAATGTTCATTTAATGTCTTGAATTATGCTCTTTGTATTTGGAACTACGTCAGACCTGATTCTCGTTTAACAGAGTATACGTAGGCGCTCCTATGGAGTTCGGTCTTATCATAATAAAATTTCCATTTTCCCCTTTATTGTGTAACTGGGGCAGAATTTTTGAGAGAGACTGAAAAATTCCATCAAAGAGAATTCTCCTTGCAAATCTCGATACTGGAGAAGAATTTTTTAGAGGAACTCAAAAATTCCATCAAAAGCATTTCTTCTCGCAGATCAGTAACTGGGGTAGAATTTTTGAAAGGGTCTCAAAAATTCCTTCAACGAGCGTTTTTGCACCAAGACTGGGGCAGAATTTTTGAAAGGGTCTCAAAAATTCCTTCAACGAACGTTTTTACACATATCTAGACTGGGGCAGAATTTTTGAGAAGGTCTCAAAAATTCACATCATTCAAGCTACAATCCCCAACAAAGATCAGAATAACAGAAGTTCTACTTAGGCATAAAATTTTGGAATGCCTTACAAATTTTGTGATACATGTCATATTCAAAGGGACTCTTCTCAGTTGGACGATTGCTCCTCAAAGCAAATTCCCAGAAAGGTTGGGATGGCAAGACAAGGGAAGCACGCCGGTCCAAGCAGATCAACCGCCCCCATTTTATAAACTCACTAGTTTTCTTTGAATGTAGATAAAACAAGTACATATACAAGAAGCAACTCCAAACGCCACTTAAAGGATCGATATGTCGTTATATTAACTCCGACAAATCGCTAATCAATGATAATTCGTCCTTCCAATAAGAAGAAGGATCAAGCTACATTGTTCTGAGCTGGAAAATTGCAAACAAAATTCATATTGTACTTCCAACAAGGAAACGGACCAAACTACTCTATACTGAGCCTAATAGCCAGTCAAATGGCATACTATCCTTCCAACGGGATAAAGGACCAAGTTATTTTGAGCCCGACAATCGCCAGTCAATGGCACGTGACCCTTCCAACAAGTGAAGGATTAAGATACTTCATGCTCTCAACTATTATATTGCCCGATACTACATTATGCCCGAAGATTGCATGTTCCCGAATATTGCATTGTGCCCGAGAATTGCATTGTGCCCGAGATTGCATTGTGCCCAAGAATCGCAATGTGCCCGAGATTGCTTTGTGCCCAAGAATCGCAATGTGCCCGAGATTGCTTTGTGCCCAATATTACATATGCCCAATGTGCACGAGATTGCATGTGCCTGAGATTGCATTGCCTGAGAATTGCATTGTGCCCAAGAATTGCATTGTGCCCGAGATTGCATGTGCCCGACATTGCATTGTGCCCGAAGATTGCATGTGCCCGAGATTGCATTGTGCCCGAATATTGCATGTGCCCAGATACATCTGTACAAAGCTACTATTGAATCAAACCATAAGATGCTCGAATTACATCAAAATAGATACGCTCTCTTTACTCATCATTTATATTCCTAAGGCGTCATGGTCTAAAGGCATCATATTTCATGGCCTGTGGACATCATACCATGGCCTAAGGACGTAATTTTTGTCTATCATGATCCGAAGGTATCATAGTCTAAGGGCATCATTATTCATGGCCCACAACCAACATTTTCATGACCTGAGGAATTAATTTTGCGTATCATGGCCCTAGACATCATAGCCTAAGACACCATTTTCATAGTCTTAAGGAAAAATCCATGGTCGATATGGGAAATTGCACCATGTTTACATTTACCATTTATTTGATATATCTGCTCTAATCACTTTATTTAGTCATATTACAAGCTACAGATTTGCATATTACAGACAAGATCAATCGCCCTCTGAGCTACCATTTCCATGCTTACATGTCTATCGCAACAAAGGCCCTATCAAATTCTTTGCTACTCGCATTACCGTTTTTCATTTAACCCTTGGCTACTCAAAGCTACCATTCAGACTATTTTGAAGATGTTATTATTGGAATCAACTCACCATTGTGACCTACTAAATTTTTAGTCAGGCTCATCTGCCTTACAATATGACATTTAGGTCCGCCTTACAATAAGACATCAGGCTCGTCTACCTTACAATATGGCATTAGGCTCGTCTGCCTTACAATACGACATTAGGTTTATCCGCCTTACAATACAACATCAGGCTCGTTTGCCTTACAATATGACATTTAGGCTTGTCCGCCTTACAATAGGACATTAGGCTCGTCTTCCTTACAATACGACATCTAGGCTCGTCCGCCTTACAAAACGACATTTAGGCTTGTCCGCCTTACAATAGGACGCTTAGGTCTGTCCACCTTATAATCAGACATTTTTCCTCTATATTAATATATCTCTATACTACAAGATCTACTGGAGGTTGACATTATCCTTCGGAGATGGGTTGCAATTCTTCAAGAAGTTAAGCCAAGGTCTATCAAGGCTTGCACTATGTCTCTCAAAGCAGACACGTCTTCCTATCTCTTCTTGTCATTATTATTTTCTAGCACTTATATTTTTATCATGTTGGTTCACACTTGTTGTATTTATAAGCTAACATTTTATCTAGTCATATTAGAAATTGCACGCGTGATCGATCTCCCTCTCAGCTACAATTATCATGTTCACTTGTCTATTGCAACGAAGGCTCTATCAAATCTTTGTTACTCGTGTTACTGCTTTTCACCCGATCCTTTGCTCTAGCTGAAAATCGCTTTGTCATACTCTTCTCGCTACTATAATCTTATCCATTCAAACTGATATCGTTCTTGTTCAAATTTCATGCCGCTCTTTCAATTTTTAGGAGCTTCGTTTGTTCCTATATCTAGAACTACACACGACCTGATTCTCGTAATACCAGAGATATGTAGGCGACTTAATACCAAAGTCTCGGTCGTACCCCTCTCCAACTCTACATCATTTCAATTGATCTGATTGACCTCTCTCGTCGGTAGGACAAAATCGGCTACTAAGTCAACGTTGGTTGCCGACAATTCATCCTTCATTCCTAAGAAACAAAAGGGCAGCTATTAACACCCAATTTTGACCGACCTATAGCCATTTCAGAAGTGTTATTCGATTAAATACGTATGTTTTAAAACTTATTTTGAGTTTAAAATGTTGATTGATTTTGTCAAGTTATGTATTTTAGTGTGCATATTTTATATAAAAAATATCATATTATATTATTTTTTATTATTATAATTATCAATAGTTAAATTTGAAATAATTATTTTACTTATTTTGGTTAAATGTTTTAAAATTTAGTTGTGTTTAATTAGGTGAAAATATTTTAATCAGTGTAGTATTTTATTAATTGGATAGCACTTCCTTAATTTTCCTTCCAAATCATTTCAATTGTAGCCTATTTTGTTCTAATCCATTTCAATTCTAGCCTATTCAATTTCAATTTTATTTCAATGATAATCACCCTCTCATTGCAATTCTAGCCAATTTTATTTCAATTTTGGCCATTCCAATCCTCAAGCCAATCTGATTTTAAGATTTCATCTTTTAATGTCGACCGTCCTTACTCCAAGATCGAATCCTAGCCCTTCATCTCTTTTAAATCGATGGTCTAGATTTATTAAGCTTTACTTTCCTTTTTACTCCTAAAAAGACCAAACCCTATCTTTTCTTTCATTTTCTCTTCTTCTCTTCTTCTCCAGCGAGATCGACAGAGCAGCAAGCTTCACCGCCAGCAGCCAGGCTAGCCAGTAGACAGCAGCTCTAGCGAGGACCACCAGCAAGCAATCGAAAACCAGAAGCTAGGCGAAGTGAGCACCGGCAACACCAAAAATAACTTCAATCGACCAGCAAGCTGCTACGAAGGCCAGCCAACGAGGATGAGCAGGCGACCAGCAGCTCCGGTAGCCCTGCTTCCCCTTTTCTCTCCTATTTTCGATTATTGGCTACGAGATCGACAACAACAAAACACTACTCTAATGATACGATCAAGAGTGAAAAATGGTCTATTTTGACAAGGACGGATATGTGCAGATCTGTCCCAGGTATGAGTCCTGCTTATTTTAATCTTATTTATCTGTTTAGAGTGAAATCCTTATGCATGTTCTTGTTAGACTTGATATTTGGCTGATTCAATTATATCTCTTTTTGGGTTCATTAAAAAAATCAACCAAGTATATATGAAGGTTGCTTTCATGATTGTCATGATCCTATATGCGTATAACTCTTGTGCGTCCTAATCGATTCTCTATTGTCAACTTACTAGCATGTCGTGATGTTGTCTTAACACTCTACTGTATGAACTGTGATTTGATGTAAGATTTATTTAAGGTAATTTGATTTCTCCTTCACCTAATTGATTCACTAGATTGATACTATTTCCATAATTGTTCCTTGCCAGATCTTTGACTTGTCTGTTTGGTAAAATTTTGCAGTATATGAAATTTGCGTTAAGCTGTAATCTCATTCTTCTTCCTTAAATATTCACTTCCGTTTGTGATGTGTGCTTCTAAATGGAAAGTTTATTAATTGACTTCCTTTCCTTAGTTTAAATTAGGGAAGATTCTTACATGTTTAGTTTATGGTAAATTTTGTACAATTGATATATAAAGGGAATTTGGCTAATTTGCTTTACCTTATTTAAAAATCGAGAAGATATAGTATTTGGTTATAATTGGTAAAAATAAAATAAAATAAGTTTCGTCTTCCTTGTTAACAAGGAAAATGTTTTAATTGATCCCTAATTTATTTCCTTTCCATTAATATGTGTTCTCCCACTCCCTATATAAATCAGACTCTTCCCTCATTCTTAAGTCACTCGGACACTCATGCTTACACACTTGAACAATCAGAAAACTCACCAAAAAAAAGTAGTATTATCTGTTCATAAAAAGAATTAGTCTCTTGCAACATTCAAAGTGCTTTGTTTATTGTGTTGCTATTTCGATTGGATTGCTACAAATACTTCATTGCTGATAAATATTCCTGCTTTAATTGGTTAGTTGTTCCTCCATTAGTTTAATCTTCACTCTGCATTATATTGAATATCGTTGTGTGTTTGAATGAAAGGGAAGCATTAGGGTTAGTTTTGTTCACCTCTCTCTTTTATGTGTGATATATTGTGTGTGGCTTGTTTAAGTATTGTGGGTCTACATGTATGGGAATGCTATGTTATTATGCATGCTTGCTTTCATTTTTTTTGTTATTGTGATAATCTTGTAGTAACTCTTACTCTCTATATATATGATATAACTTGGGGGATCATTTTAAGAGGGGAGGGGATTTACGTGCTAACTGTTAATTTACCACAATCTATTTGTGTTAGAAATCATTCCTATAGGATATTGTTTATTTACTTTCGCCAATTTATTGAATTCCTATTTTTTAAACTAATCAAGATAAAATTAGGAAAAAATGGTTGTTTATTAAATGATGATTTATATTGATCTCATGTCAGTCTACTATTTGTTAGAAAAATATATAAATTATCATAAAGCATCGTTAGGATTATGTCTTTTGTTTTAGTTTGTTCCAAATCTTCAAATTGTTTATTAATCGGTTTCCTCACAAAAAATAGACATCATGCTTGTAGTGTCCGTAATAATGTTTCCAACTAATCAATTCGGTGCTTGGCTTGTCTATATATTTTTAGCATTAATCTGAATGTTGATCACTAGTTAAAACGAAATAAATATATAATAAGATCGCCGGTAGATAGTTAATTGTTATTCAAAGAGTAAATATCATGTCTAGGATTTAACTAATAAAATTAATGTTAATTAGTTTAAATAGATCTAACATGTAATTTGATCTGCATAATTAACCAGATTTTAATAGTTTTTGTTATAATAAACAGTTTAGAGTATTTAGCTATTAATTGTACCATGTTAATGGTAAGTTTGACCGATCAGTTTTGATAACTTTTGTGTGCTAATCATTTAGTAATTTTAATAAACCTTGTCTGTTAATAGCTTCAGCATTTTAGTATGTTAATCACTTAGAATCATGCCTATAGGATCCCAATAAATGTCAAACCTGTCAAGAGGCTAGAGTATCAGCATGTAGGTTCTGACAATATATCGGCATATCAACAAAATCCATCCCAAAATGCATAAATGCAGCTCACCATAGAAATTATGCCTATAGGACAACCTAAAATTTAATCAATTTAATTAGTTTTTCCAGCATGTTGAAAGTTGTAATAAAAATTGCCTCGCACATTTTCTGCCCCACTGTTAACTGTGACATTACTATTTCTGCTACTTAAAATAAAGTTAATAAATCTGCTCCTGCATGTTTTTAATCTTAAAATTTACTCTGATAAAATCATACTAGAAATAATTAACTGCTGCATCTACTAAACTGCTACCCTTAGAATAAACATTCTGCATTATTAATTTGATTTGCTACTGCTCTAAACAATAGTTTTCTGCATCTGCGATAGCTTTTCTGCAATATTAATAAAATCTGCAAGCTGTCATAACTTTCTGTCCCATTAATATTAACCAGTCTATTGTTATAATGCCCGATTGTATACTTGTTTATATGCACACACTCAAGCATGAGACCTTTCACTTTATTTGTGTTTGCTAGCAACGTTTAATTAAAATCTAGAGGCCAATATAAGATTTACGTGCTAAATGCTCGTCCTATTTATTTGACTTGGTGTCCAGGGGGCCTATTAGGAGCTTATGTTTATTTTTGTCTAAAACTATCCCCAACAGTAGTCCAATGCCTCTTGGACGTTAAACGGGGGCACTAGACACCTTTTAGGACGAAATGCATGCGGAAGGTGGGGTAGGGGTAGTTAGGCCCTACGGAGATGATGACAATAGACTCGAGCTTAAAACGACAAACATTGGTTTTGTTTGTCCGAATGTATAAGACGATCGAAAAAAATAAAAGTTGAGCGTTGATCCGTAAAGTCTGTGGGTTTCGGAGTCTCTCTTTCCTTTTTCCCTTAATGTGTTTTTAATTATAATTGTTTTGGGGTAGCTTAATAAATAATATTGGTTTATCTTTTATGTCTATTTGTGCATATTATGTCTCCTTGCTTATCTCTTTATCAATTGCTTAATATCTATTTAATGTTTCATTTATTATATCACCTAGTTCGCATGCTTAAATAATAAATAAATTAAGTGATCTTAATTGTTTAATGTTAGTTATCTCCCAGTAAGCATGTTTAATCTAAATCACCAATAAATGAAGTGACCTAAATTGCTACTTGTAGCCCCCACATAAATTGCATAAGATACAGCCGGGACCCACATTTGTGGACCTCGAGGGATGCTTAACACCTTTCCCTCGATGTAATATGAACCCTTACCCGATCTCTGGTTCGTTTGACCTTTAGGTAGATTTTGTTAGGTTAGATAGGTGCCTAACGCGCCTTAATTCGTTAGGTGGCGACTCTTCAATCACTCAAACCCAAAAGAGTTGTTAGGTCATGCACCGAAAACCCATTTTGAGGAAAAACGGGGCGCGACAAAAATCATTTCAAAATATATTTTAAATCAATAACAAAACATCATTTCTCTTAAAACCCAAGTTCTTGTGAACCTTCCAAACCTTGAAGTTAAAAATCCTTAATTTGATGTTGAAAACCACAAATGATAATTAGGAAATGAAGATTTTGGTTCATAAAGACTTACCCAAGAGATTTCCCACACTTGAAATCGCCTTCCCAGGGTTTCCAAGACTTAAAAGTGGTGAAAATAGGGAAGAATCACGATTTAAGAAAACACTTTGCTAGGCAACTTTTTCTTTTCACGATCGTGATGACCAACGTCTCATGATCGCATTGTTTTAAATGGTCCACTCATTTAATTTAACCATTGTGATCTTGGTAACCCTCCACGCGGTCACGATGATCAGAAAATTAACATTATGCGGTCATGACAACCATCCACGCGATCAAGATGCATAGAAACACATACCTTCGCGATCGCGTGGATTTTCCCTCATGTGATCACGATGAACAAGTTATAGTGCACCAGATACAACAAACCAACAACATCACTTGAAGCAACAAAATTCCCTAATGGACCCTCTGGATTCGTTTAGAACCCTGAGTACACAAACTAGATATACTACCCAAACTAAACTTGTTGTTCCAGACTCAATGGAACCATCAAAACACGAATCAGAGGTATCCTTGATCTAAAATACGCGAAGGTCGCAATAAACTAATTTAATGTTCCAAAAGACAAAACTGCCCTTTAAACTTCTAAAAAATCAACCAAGTCCTAAATTCATTCCCCGAATTGACTAAAACCATCAAAAATCTGGTCCAAATTCTAAATATTGATCAAAGTTGACCCTTAGTCTAAAATCACCTAAACTTCCAACTCAAAGCCTCAAATCCTAAAAAAAATTCTTGAACCTGAAACACTCCACTCTCCTAGATCAAATTCCATATTCCAAAGTTAATGGAACTGATAATATTCCATTTCGAGACTCGAAACTCTTATTGTTACCAAATACCACTTTTAACCACTTAAGACCTTCCAAAAACTCAAAACTTCCAAAAATCATAACTTTTCAATCAAATATCATAACCAACTCAAAAAACTGATAATAAAGACTCGGAGCAACTATTGGGAGGAGTAAAATGGTAATTTGATTAAAATTTCCAAAAATTACCTTTCATCTCATTACATTATCAACCACTAAAAATCATGTTCATCCTCGAACATAAGGTAAAAGAATGTACTTGAAGCTTCAAAAAGCTGAGGATATTTGGCATGCATATTGGACTCCATCTTATAAGTCACCTCTCCAACTGAACAATGCTTTCACTCCACCTTCACTAAAGCAATGTCCTTGGTTCTAAGCTTCAAAACATGTCTATCCAATATAGAAATAGGATCTCCTCGAATGATAAGCCTAGACCCAATACCACTAAATCGAGTGAAAGTACATGGGACTCATCTGGCACGTACTTCTAAAGCATGGAGACATGGAAAATAGGATGTACCACTGAAAAGCTAGGTAGCAAGTCCAACCTATGGGCCACCTTCCCAATCTAACTCAATATCTCAAAAGGACAAATGAATCGAGGGTTAAGCTTGTCTTCCTTTCTAAACCTCATCACACCCTTCATAGGTGACAACACTCCGTGCCAAACATTAATAACCCATCATAAACTCCAATGCTCAAACCCTCCAATCTACATAGCTCTTCTATTGACTCTGAGTAATCAACATCCTGCCCTGAATTATACGGACCTACTACATGGCATCTCTAAGCAAGTTATATCTAATAAGTCCATCCTACCTGTATCAAACCAACCAAACGCAGTTCTACATTGTCTACAATACAACGTATCAAATGGGCCATCTGAATACTATAGTGATAATTGTTGTTGTAGGCAAACTCTGCTAAGGGAAAGTGTTGATCCCAATAAGCACCAAAGTCAGTCACACACGCTCGAAGTATGTCTTTTAACACTTGAAGCATTCGTTAAGACTATCAATTCGTCTTACGGTGAAAAGTTGTACTTAGGTCTAACTGAATACCCAACCATGTTGTAGGACCCTCCATAAGTGAGAAGTGAATAGCGCACATCATTCAGAGATAATAGAAAACGGCACTCCGTGAAGTTAAACTATCTCATTAATGTACAGTCTGGCTAACTTCTCTACCATGTACTTCACATGAATTGGGTTAAATGGGTGTATTTGGTCAACTTGTCAACAACCACCAAAATAGTATTATAACCACCCACGGTGGTAGGCAAACCTGCAACAAAGTCCATTGTAATACGTTTCCACTTCCAGGTAGGAACAAGAATCCTCTGAGAAACATCTCTCGATTGTTGATGCTCACACTTGACCTGTTACCAAGTCAAGCACCTAGACACAAACTTATAAATTTCCCTCTTCATACCACACCACCAGTTTTTCTCAGTCAAATCGTGATACATCTTGGTCGCTCCTGGATGAAGAGCAACTTGCCCACCTTGGGCACAAAAATCCTACCTTCGATCCTCAATACTCCATCAGCATCAAGGACATCCTCCTTCCTTGGCCTCACCCTTTAAAATATTTTCTCGAATAAGGTATAACTTATCATCATCAAACTATCGCTCACGGATTGGCTCAACCAAAAAAGACTGAACCTTGATACACTCTCCTCTAAAATCTGTAATTGGAAAAGATTGTTGTCTAATCTCTGAACATCTCTAGCCAATGGTATCTCATCAATACTGAGCATGGAAAGACTCCCCATGTTAGGATTCTTCTTACTCAAAGCATCGACCACCATATTGGCCTTCTCTAGATGATATAGGATAGTCATTTTTCAGTCTTTCAGGCACTAAGCCATCAACGTTGCCTCAAATTCATATCCCTCTAACTAAAGATGTACTAAAGACTCTGATCATCAATGAAGACTTCACAATGTACCCTATACAAATAGTGATGCCATAACTTAAGCAAAAAGACCATTGCAGAAAACTCCAAATCATAAGTAGGGTAGTTCTTCTCATGGGTCTTCAACTGCCTAGAAACATATGCAATCACATACCATTGCAGAAAACTCCAAATCATAAGTAGGGTAGTTCTTCTCATGGGTCTTCAACTGCCTAGAAACACATGCAATCACATTCACCTTCTGCTTCAGAACACTACCCAAACCAACCCTGAAGCATCACAATATATAGTAGATTCCACATCCTTCTCGGATAGAGTCAAAACAAGATTCGAAGTTAAGAAAGTCTTGAACTTTTGAAAATTCTCTTCACACTCATCGAACCATTGAAAACCCACACTATGTAGAGTCAATCTGGTCAAAGGGGATGCAATAGTGGAGAACTCTGAACAAACCATCCCTAGTAGCCTGCCAATCCCACAAAACAATGAATCTCAATGGGATAAGTAGGTCTTGTCCAGCCTCTAACTGTCTCAATCTTGGCCAGATCTATGCTAATATCCTCTTTGGAAACCATGTCCTAAGAATGCCATAGAATCAAACCAAAACTAGCACTTCTAGAACTGTATATCCAACTTCTCTTCCCTCAAATAGTGAAGCACAATCCTCAAGTGTCGAACATGGTCCTCCTCAGTCATGGAGTACACTAAGATATCATCAATGAATAAAATTAAAAATGAATCCAAGTAAGGTTGAAACACCCTGTTCATTAACTCCATGAACATTGTAGAGGCGTTAGTTAACAAAAAATACATCACGAGGAACTCATAATAGCCATACCGAGTTTGAAAAACTATCTTAGGGACATCCGATGCTCTAATATTCAAGTGATGGTAACCAAAGATCAAATATATCTTAGAGAATAATGATTCTCCCTGGAGGTGGTCAAATAAGTCATTTACACGTGGGAGAGGATAGTTGTTCTTTACCGTGACCTTGTTCAACTGCATGTAGTCAATACACATCCTTATAGTCCTGTTCTTCTTCTTTACAAAAAATATTGGGGCACCCCAAGGTTACACACTAGGACAAATGAACCCATTACTCAACAAGTCCTGCAACTGGTCCTTCAACGTTTTCACTCAGATGGGAACATGCGATAGGGAGGAATAGAAATGGGCTTAGTGTCCGGCTCCAAGTCAATAGCAATATCAATAACCCTATTAAGAGAACACCTGAAAGAGTAGAAGGGAACATATCTGGAAACTCCTAAACCATATAAACGGTCTCCTGGAGAGATGACGCAACACTAATGTTCCTGGTGAAGGATAAGTAGGGCAAATACCCTATATCCACCAATATTTGAGCACAGATAAAAGAAATAACCTTGTTAGGGTAAGAACCACGGACACCCTTAAACTCAACCCTAAAAACACCAGGCATTTTTAAGGTCACAGTCTTAGCATTACAGTCAAGATAAGCATGATAAAGAGAGAGCCCATCAAAACTCAAGATGAAATAAAAGTCTACCATACAAAGAATGATCAAGTCTACCCAAGTGACATACACTTCCAAAGAAACAAGATAGGAACAATACACTCGATCCACAAGTAAGAGCTCACCCACGAGTGTAAAAACACGAATGGGAACATACATACTATAACACATCATATCAAACCTAGCAGCAAAATAGGCAGACACATAAGAGAAAGTAGACCCTGGATCAAATAATACAGATGTATATTAATGATAGACTGGGACGAAACTTGTAATAACTACATCAGAAGCCTCAGTCTAAAGTCTCCCCAGAAATGCATGACATCAACCCCCTCTTCCACCTCCAGCATAGGTGGTACATCTACCCTCACTCTTCTATAATGTAGCACTACTACCTAAACCTCTACTAGGAGTACGACTACATCTACTAGTTGGAGATCTACCTCGACCTCTAGTATGAGGTGTCGGTGATTTAATATGGCCAGAAGAATAGTGTTGGGATCCTCCCCGACCATGAATAGAGCACTACCATGAAATATTGTCGGGGTCTCCAAAAGTATAACAATGTCTCTAATATAAATATTGTAGTGATAAATTAGATGAATCACCATAAAAACCTTAGCCTATAAGCCGCTACTACAAAATGTGAGAACCCTACCCTACACTTTCAGAGGTGTCTGACCACTTTCGGATGTCGAGATAGAATCATTAGCTGGTCCTCAACACTAGAAAGACGTGATGAGTCCATAATTTGGACTCATTTAGGGCTATATTTTAATAGAATTAGTGCCCTCAAATGCATATTTTGTCTCAATAACTGATGTAAACCATTATGTTTCAGGTATTTGGATTGAGAGACAAAGCATGCACACTATCAAGCAAACAGGAGCAAAGCGGCTGAAAGAACGTAGAAAGGACACCCTGAGGATCGCCTAATCCATTAGGCGTGTCATCGAAAGGCCCTAAATCCCACCGAATGTTCTAGTATGTTGAGCGTTAAATGAGAAGGTCAAGTCTATGATGAAAAGAAGCAGTCGGCGCGTCGCCAAGAAGTTTTGTGAAGCAGCACTCTATCGTCCAATGCCTCAAAATGCGAGAATGCTGAAGGCAACAGTAGAAAGGTGATGAACCATACCAAAGCTCGATCGCCGAGTGTGTCGGCGATCCCGACTAACTGCGCCGAGTGATCCTCCGCAGCCCAAATTTTCAAACACTATAAATACTTGTTTAAATTGTTAGCTTAGTATCAGACTTTAGAGAGAAATATTATTTTGGAGACTTAGAATATTTTCAGTTTTAGTTCTTAGAGTTTTTAGAGACATTGTGCTTGAACTTGAAGATTTTCAATTCCAAGAAATTGGAAGTGGGTCTCAAAGAATCTTCATCCTTGACGTGTTTAAAGACTTTATTCATCAAACACACTTGATGGAAATACTTGTTAGTATCGATTTTTATCTCTTTTTCATGTCTAGCTAAAACCCCAATTCTTGGGGTGTGATTTTGTGAATATGGGTTAAATTTGTTGTTGGGTATTGCTTATTGTTGGTATATTCGCTATTTAAATGTGATTTCGTGATCCTGGATGGATCATTCAACTTGTTGCTCACCCTTACTCTTAGAAGTGGTGAGGTAAGTGTTGTAAATGCCATCACTTTAGAGCCTGCCTCTGGTGATGCAGGTGTTTTGCCTTTACTTTTGCCTTTCCCCCAGTTGTGTGGAGTTTTGTGGTCTTTCCCTTAGATGTAGTTGCATCCTCATTCAGTGTAATCCCCTTTGCTTTCCCTCGGGTGGCATGATTCACCCTGCAACTATAGGTCTGGCCATGTCTGCAAAACATTCGGAAAAAGTTAGTAAATATTCATATCAAAGCACAGAAAGCTTAGTGTAGACAAACTCGCCGATTAAGTCAGCGTGTCGCCTAATCGCTTTGGCGAGTTAAATCGGGTTCGCCGAATGGATTGGCTCAAAAATTATTGCAAGTCAGCAATGGGAGAGCCCCTTCGGTGAATCGCTGACTATTTTCGGCGAGCACAGGTTTGTCCGCCGAAAGTTACAATGCAACAAGGGTTCAGGGGTGCAAACAAAGGGCTAAAGAAAAACCTTTCGGCGAGTCCCCGAGCGCTTTTGGTGACCTCAGGCTTCTCGCCGAAATTTACAGAACCAAATATCAAATAAAGCATGAAATTAAATGAGAGATGGGGACATTAGGCGAACCACCGAGTGGTTCGACGAGCTCGACCCAGCTCGCCAAACGGTCCAACGTGCCTACTTTTAATCCAACTTCTCGAATTCATCCCCGCAACCCTCGAAAATAAAATCAAAGCATGCACTAGTTCAATTAAGCTCAGACCCATAACACCCATCACCCCAGGATACTCAGACTTCTCCCGGTTTTGCAAAAATAAACAACAAGCAAGCACAACCACACAAAATTTAATCATTTCAACTCACAAACATACGGGATTTTAAAAAATCAAGACAAAATGGGAAAGATTCTTGAATTACGATAGGCGTTTGAACAATCTAATCCTATCAGAGAGGCCCAGCACACGACAATACGATAATATCATTTGCATAAGGGAACAAAATACTGATAATAAGTTCGGGGTTCAGAAGATCAACCTTTGATGCCAATTAAATTACTTTGAAATGCTAGGAGGCAATGAAATCCAACTCCGAGCACAGATCAATACTAGTAATACTCTAAAAATGCAAGAAATATAGAAGCTAGAGTGCGGGAGTGAGTTTGGGCAAATAAAAAGTGAGGGAAAGTGAAAGGATTTAACTCATTGGCTCTTTTTAAGACCGTCCAATTTTTGCCCACTCGGCGATATTATTTGTGTTCACTGAGCTACTCGGTGACACGCCGAGTGATCATTTATACTGCCGAGTTTTACAGGACCTCCAATTAACGGTGATCCAAACGGCGGACTTTGTCGAGCTCGCCGACCAGGTTGGCGACTCGCCAAGTTGCTCTTAGGCTCGTCGAGCTTTACAGGCTCCAAGTTAAAATTACTTTTGAGCCAAACGGTGAACCAAGTCGAGCACGCCAACCTCTTTGGCGATTCGCCTACTGGATTATTTGTTCGCCAATTCTGCACTTTTCAAACACTTTTTCTACTCTAACCTGCACAATCAACACACAATTATTTCTAAAATAACAATTTAAAGCATTAAAGGGTTTTGGGTTGCCTCCCAAACAGTGCCTTAGTTAACATAGTGGCACGACGCAAGTCACCACTCAAACCTCATTATTGGAGTTGAACCTAGTGCAACTAGGTGACCCCAATTGTTCATTTGAGCGGAGCTGAGGCGATACATGAACCGAGAGAGTTTCAATTAGCTAGATAGATCTAGAGTGAGAACCGCTCATCTAATTTAGCACTTCTACATTTTCCTTCATCTCCTCTAACATTCTATCCTGCTCATTGAGCTTTTGGAGAATGATTAATAGTGTATCATTGATATGCCTACTCTCATTTTCCGTAGACTTTATCCACTCCTGAGGGGGTACGTATCTGCCCTCTTTTTTTACAGCACTTCTAGTTCCTTGACTTTTTGGCCCAAAGTATCCATCTGACTCAGTAAAATGACCAAGTGTTGATTCTTTTCAGCCTCCTTGTTGGTGTTGGCCACAAGATCAATGAGTTTGGTGTAGTCTCATAAGAGTATCTTCTAAAATCACCAAGGACAAATTGATCGATTAATCCTTTGTTTTCAGAATTAAGGCTCCTATAGAAGCATTCCAATAGAACTAGATCGGGAATCTCATGAGTTGGGCATTGTATCAATAGTGTTTTAAACCTCAGCCATGACTCATGAAAAAGTTCTCCTTCTAAATGCTTAAAGGTCAGGATGCTATCCCTGAACCTCATCACTTCTACTGGAAGGTGCTTCATTCATTCGCCATCTCCACCATGTATACTCATTATTCTATCTCAACACACAAACAAGTGATACAAAACTAAAAATTAAGTATGTAAACTACAACTAAGAAGAACAAAAATTTTACTAAACTAAAACTTCTCAACTAACACCACTCCCCGGCAGCGGAGCCATTTTGACTTCACGTATCAGGACACTACTTCGGTTCAAGTGCCAACGATCGCATGTAGTGATATAACCCAACCAAGGGTTGGGATTGTTCCCACAGGGAATGGTTTCGAGAATTAATAGAAAAGAAAAATCAAGTTCTAATCAATTATAGGTGTAAATATTAACGAATAAAAAATACTAAATCTAAGGGGTGACGCAAGCATCAATTATTAATGGGGGTTTGTATTAGCTAATCAACAAAAATGACAAAAATATAAGGAAACGAGATAGGGAGACGGGATACTTGGGATGCGATAGGAATAGGGATAAAAGACACTATCGGGTAAATGCTTTTCAAAGTACATCACTGAATATTTGTAACTAGGCTAGACTTTAGTGGGGGTAAATTCTTTCTCGAGCAACTTACCCCAAATCAACTCGGTTTCTCTCGAACACCGAGTTGCCACATTTAAGCACAGCCTCCGCCTTAGCCCATTCACTCTCTTGAGCTGAAAGTGTAAGAGAGGGCCTAGGATTCACTCTCTCGACCTGAACCCACGACGACCCAATAACCACCGGCTATCAATTTAGTAGTCTTAGTTTTAAAACCTCTCTCTCGAGCAAGTCTCATGCGTGCCAAGCAGCGCCAGACCTCTCTTCCCTTCCCAGTATTGATCACTGAGTTGTACAGATGGGCTCGGGTCCCTAGATATGCCAAGAAAGATGTGGAAGTTATTCCCACATCCTCTACTGATATTCGGAGGATCGAGGCAGAATATTTAAAGAACCAAGTGGAGCAAAAGAAGAAGACAGCCCTGGTGGATTCTTCCCCGATTGTAGACACAGACTTATCACTTGCAGAGGTATCTTTGCTTACTCCGGCCCCTGGGCCTTCAGGTACTCCTTGTGATGTATCTTATGATGCCCCTAATTGTTCTGTTATTGTACTGCCTCCTAGACCTGCTACTGCTATTGTCTCCCGTACTCCGATCACCCAGGCATCATTACTTCGAATGGGTCATCTTGCCTATTCTGCGGATCGTCGGGATTCTAGGCTCGAGACCTCCATTCCTGATATGATCAAGCTACTTTGACTACTATTGTGACACCATTGAGCGTCGACATTGATACCCTTGTGGCAAGGATAGTGGTGTGTGAGCGTGGTCAAGGAGGCACCGAGGAGGTGACGACTTTAAAAGCTACCATTGTTGAGATGATAAAAGAAGTGGACTACCTGAAGTCCACCGATATGTCCATGATTTTTGGAACAATGAAGATTCCAGATATGCTCGAGATGCCTCCAACTACCGCCGTACATGAGGATAGAATGGAGCAGACAGTCGAACCTGAGTCAGAGGTAGAGACTGATGAGGAGATGTTTGAGGAGACTGAGGGAGCTGCAGATGAGGACCTGACTGAGACTGAAGCAACCATGATAGATGTGGTTGTTCAGGCCTCCCTGGCAAATACACTGTTTGTTGTCTCTAGTGGAGCTGGCTTTTCTGGGGTGACTCTGATTACTGAGACCCAAGTCCAGACCGATACACCGGGCACTGCTGCCCAGACAGATGGAGCAACTGCTTAGACAGGATCCCTCTTTACCTCCCTCTCTGTCTTTTCTTTATTTTCACTTTTGGATATGTTTATTTGCATTTGAGGACAAATGTTTTTATTTGTGGTGGGGTGAGGCCCATCTTTGTGTGCTAATTATGACTCTTGTTTTTTTTGTATATTGGGTCTTTAGCTTATATTGTGTTGACACTGCCTTTTATGGAAGGTTTGAGCTTGTGGCTCCTTGATTTTAAATTGAAAATGATTTTTGACCCTTCTGGAAAAAAAATTGCCTACTTTTGTATGTACTTGAATGTGGTTGTTCTTTAGCAAATTTGAGTCTTGGTTCTGATCAATGTCGATGACTCAAATAGTGTTCATAATTGAACGAACATGAATGTGTGGCTAAAATGAGACCAAATGAAGTTGCATAGACAATATGTGAACTCTTTGGATCTCGTTGTGACTAGCCAAGTATCAAATTGATTCTCTTGTGATGAATGTTGCACACTAGCAAAAGTGTGGAGTCTTGTGTGACTTTGGTGTCGATGCCTTGTATGATGAGCTTACTGTGAACCATGCATGATAACACCTAGAATTTTCCCCATTGGTCCGGTCGACTGAGTAAGGTTATCTCTTGATATGATCTTAGGCAACTTCGAAGAGTATGAGCCAATTTAACATATACCTATTTTGTGGCCTACCTTGTGAGTGTGTGAACCTCTTTTGAACACCCCTTGTGCCTTACCTTTCTTTGGAAGAAACTTGATGAAAATATGACCTTTCTTAATCCGCTACCTATAATCCTCTTGAATTGTGGTTGATCGAATAGCCAACTTAGGCCAAAAACCTAAGTTGGGGGAGTGGTGAAAAGAGAAGGAAAGTCAAGAAGTGCAAGAACATTCCCCTTTAACCCATGGTGTTGAGAAAAATGGAACCCCTCCATACAAAAAATAAAGAGAAAAGAAAAAGAAAAAGTTGAAGAATAAATTTATGAAAATGCAAAAAGGAATGGGGTTCCAAACAATCCATGGAAAGTGAATAATGGGATGACTATTGAGCACTAAAGAAATTGATGAAAGAAGAGGAAAGGGAGTGTTTTGAGCACCACATCTCATGAGGATGAAAGTCACTGAGCCTAAATGACCATACATTTGCACTCAGCCCTGTTACAAACCTTGAAAACACCTTTTTGATCTAGAGTGAGCTGAAGCAAATGTTGATTGGAAAATACGGGCAAACCTATGGGTCAAAGCATGCATTGTGTTCTTCTTTGTGAGAGTGAGCGTTGCATTTGATTTTGGAACTTTAAATGATTAAACCATTGTGTGCGAATATGGAATCATTCTTTGTGTGAGGGCATTTGAATACCTTTGTTGAGCTTGAACTTGCATTTGAAGCAAGTATGGTGAGCTTGAGAATCTTTGATAATTGTGTGTCACAACTTGAGTCTTTGAGTACACAATTGATTCTTGCATGAGTAAGTTGAGTCTTGTGTAGCACTGTTTGAGACATCCTTCTTGAACAGCTGAACTTGAGTTTTACTTGAGGACAAGCAAAAGTTTAAGTTGGGGGTGTTGATGAGTCCACAGTTTGGACACATTTAGGGCTATATTTTAATAGAATTAGTGTCCTCAAATGCATATTTTGTCTCAATAACTAATGTAAACCCTTAAGTTTCAGGTATTTGGATTGAGAGACAAAGCATGGACGCTATCAAGCAAACATGAACAAAGTGATTGAAAGAACGGAGAAAGGACCCCCTGATGATCGCCTAATCCAATAGGCGTATCGCCGAAAGGTTTCAGTGTACTGAGCCCTGAAGAAGAAGGTCAAGTCTGCGATGAAAAAAAGAAGTCGACGCGTTGACGCGTAGTTTCGCGAAGCAGCACTCTATCGCCCAATGCCTCAAAACGTGAGAATGCTGAAGGCAAAAGTAGAGAGGCAATGAACCAGACCAAAGGCCGGATCGCCGAGTGTGTCGGCGATCCCGACTAACTGTGCCGAGTGATCCTCCGAAGCCAAATTTTCAAACACTATAAATACTTATTTAAATTGTTAGCTTAGTATCAGACTTCAGAGAGAAATATTATTTTGGAGACTTAGAATATTTTCAGTTTTAGTTCTTAGAGTTTTTGGAGACATTGTGCTTGAACTTGAAGATTTTCAATTCCAAGAAATTAGAAGTGGATCTCGAAGAATCTTCATCCTTGACGTGTTTAAAGACTTTATTCATCATACCCACTTGATGGAAACACTTGTTGGTATCAATTTCTATCTCTTTTTCATGTCTAGCTACAACCCCAATTCTTAGGGAGTGATTTTGTGAATATGGGTTAAATTTATTGTTGGGTGTTGCTTATTGTTGGTATATTCGCTGTTTAAATGTGATTTTGTTTAGTAGTTATGTTTGAACTTAATGAGATTGTAGTTGCAAATACGATTTCATCTTAGTGTATTTGGCTTGCGAGAGAGAGAGAGATTTTAAAACGAAGACTACTAAATTGATAGCCGGTGGCTATTGGGCCGTCGTGGGTTCAGCTCGAGAGAGTGAATCCTAGGCCCTCTCCTACACTTTCAGCTCGACAGAGTGAATGGGCTAAGGTGGAGGCTGTACTTAAATGCGGCAACTCGGTGTTCGAGAGAAACCGAGTTGATTCGGGGTAAGTTGCTCGAGAGTGAATTTACCCCCACAAAAGTTTTGCCTAGTTACAAATATTCAGTGATTACTATCAAAAGCATTTACCCGATAGTGTCTTTTATCCCATATTCCTTTCACATCCCAAGAATCCCGTCTCTTTATCTCATTTCCTTATATTTTTTGTCATTTTTGTTGATTAGCTATACAAACCCCCATTGATAATTGACGCTTGTGTCACCCCTTAGATTTAGTATGTTTTTATTCGTTAATATTTACAACTATGATTGAGTAGAACTTTATTTTACTTTTCTATTAATTCTCGAAACCACTCCATGTGGGAACGATCCCAACCCTTGGTTGGGTTATATCACTACACGCGATCATTGGCACTTGAACCGAAGTAGTGTCCTGATACATGAAGTCAAGACCCACTGCCTTTACAGGAACCCCTACCTCTATATGAGTAACAAGAAAACTAACTAGATGCACAAGGCCTCTTAAGGTCCCCAAACTTCTCTATCTCCCATAAACTCCACCTCATTAGTGGTGCTCACAATGGACTAGAAGCAAGCACTCTCATGGGCTTATCTGAACATGACCACAAAAATGGAATAAGTCAACCCCCATAACAAATCTACGGCTACTCGCAGCCTCATTAGGAATGATGGACAAAGCATGTAGGCATAACATATAAAATCAAATCTCATACTCTGTGACTATGAGACCATCATTTCTCATACTCTCGAATCTTAATTGGATCTCCTCTTACATGCTCCAAACGATGAAGCGTTCATAAAAAACACTAGAAAATACCTCCAAAGTCACTAGAAGATTTCCAACTAGAAAATACCCTGAATAGACTCTCTACCACTCTCTCACTGGTCCACGTAGCTTGAGAGTAGTATAACATAATCCATATGACTCAGCTAATCCCATCGCCTCTAGTAACTCTCAGCAAGTGGTCAAGAACTTATGAGCATCCTCGTTCCTTCCACCCAAAAACTAGGGTGGATCCATCTTTCAAAACCTCTCATACCTATGCTACTCATAAAATATCAAAACAACCAAAGGTGCACACTGAACCCCAACTACCAGTGCAAAACCACCCTCAACCATGGGACCCACTGGTGGCTAACCTACTGGATTTTGAACCACTTGATCCTGATGCTGCTCTAGGTTCTGAGCCCACACTCTAGTTTGTGAACCTCATGGTGTACTTATGTCCATATTCGACACCTAAACAAAAGGATTATTGCAAATAACCAAGCATGTTTTTTGTCGATATGATGCTTTTTGGTGTAAATGTGTAAGAAAAGAGGCTTTAAAAGGAGTTGAAAGAGAAAATCTTGAAATGACAAGGAAGTAGCTGGTGAAGGATGGTTATACGAGTCGTGCACCTTCATACAAACCATTGAAACCAACCGTTAAAATAGCCCAAAGGAGGAAAAAGCCAAGTTCAAGTGAACGAGACCTTGTACGGTCTGTGGTGACTTAAATAAGGTAAAGTTGCGAGCTAAAATCAAGTTGAAGTCTAAATTTAAGGACACTTGAATGAGAGTTCATACGAGTTGTGGAGGCTTATACATTCCATATTGAGGCTCATGGAAATCTGAGGTAGAAGTTGAATGAATTTTACTAAGACTATGGATAGCTTATATGGGTCGTGAAGATCTTCACGAGCCATCTTCATTTTTGTGAATGATAGCGACTAAAAAACTTTCCTATATCTATTAAGATTCATTTTTAAGACTATAGTTAGTTACTTAGGGTTTATTATTATTCTTCACGTTTTGGAGACAAGTTCTTAACGATAAAGACGATAGATTTTCTTTCTTTAGTTTTATCTTCCGGATAATTAAACATCGTTTTGATTTTAAGTTCAGTTCAAAATCAACGCTAAGTGAATTCCATTATCATAATTTTTTCATCTTCAATTCTTCATAATGTTTCACTAATCTTTTGTTGAGAAATGAGCAGTTATACACCACAACTAGGGCTCTGGGAACCATGACTAAGCAGCAACATTAGGATCAACTGTGAATAATTATCAATTGATGCCTTGCATGCTTCATTTCTATTTTCGTACTGATTTCCTTCTAACGAGTGTATGCGTTAGAACCTACCTCTATTCAACACTTGCTCAAGAGAGAAGGATATGATTAGAAAAATCTAGAACCAATTGAACTCCACAATCTATAAACTCGTTTGGAAGATTTGAGCATGATAGGGGATAGTTTTCAAAATGAGGAAGCAAGAATAAATAATGCAAACACTCTAAGATCGAGAAGAGATGATTGATATTCACCTAATAGGGCGTACAAGCTTTTAGGTGTTCTTAACTTTCTAATAATGCATGCTTTACATTGAACGACCATTATGTGTGTAAAATCTAAGTTGTATTCCAAAATTCATGTGGAACACAAACCTAGTTTCTGCTAATTGATAATCAAAACCTTGAGACTAACGCATGTTTCTGTTACTACTGGATTCTAGCAAAAATTTGTTACTTCAACAATAAATCAAACCTAATTTACTTAACGCATTTTTGTTTCTGGAAATATCAACCACAACTAAACATAAGACCTAGTAGACTTATTTATTATATATTCCCTATGGGATCAACTTCAACTCTAATTGAGTTCTATAATTGATTTCGACCACCTTATACTTTGTAAGTGAAGTGTAAGTTTGGACGCATCGAATTTTGGTGTCGCTGCTGGGGAATTTGATTTAGAAATGCTCTACTAGAAATTATTTCAGTTTATAGTGGTAGTTCCTAATTTTACTTCTTATTTATTGTCTGTGTCTTCTACATGTGACCTAGGTAGTGCATACCAAATACCAGAAGTAAGGGAGTACCTTTGATCCCTTAACATTCGGAGTTTGCATGATCAAATAGGAGAATGGTAAATGCTCAGGAATTTGAGGCACAAAGACTTAGATAGGGTGTTAAGAGTCACGCAAAAGGTTTCAAAAACAATGTAATCAACCCGAACAGGGTAGAAGTTGAGGATGAAGAAAAAGAATGGTTTGTCCCTCAACAACAAATGTTAGCCCCAAGAGGATGATGTCAACAACATGTACATTGTGTATTGATGACGATGATCCAAATATGGATGGGGGTGGAGAAACTAGAGTTATAGTGCTCCCACCATATTCTCTGGGAGTGAAATTCACCATCATCAATACAATGATCCATTTATTGAACTTGGAAAGGTTATTTAGAGGAACCGTTGATGAAGATTCAAATCAGCATCTGATGAACTTTGTGAGAATTTGTAAGCCAACTGAAATTCCAGGGGTAAGCCAAAAGCAATGCGGTTGAGGTTATTTCCACTATCACTAACTGGAGAGGCAACAAATTTGTTGAATGAGTTACCTCATGACTCAATCACTAATTGGGAAGAGTTTAAGGAGGCTTTCGTTGAAAGATTTTACCCAAAGGCAAAGGAGCTGCAGTTGAAAAATGAGAAAGGTACCCATAAGAAGTTACCATGAAAAGCACGGCATGACACATAGTAGAGGTTTATCCAGAAGTGTAAGTGATGCACGAATCATAACCTCACAGACTAGCACTTGAAACTGGTATTTTATAGGTCACTAAACTTTATGACAAAGTTAGTGGTCGATGCAATATGTGGAAGGCTTTTCATGAGAAAACCTTTCCTAGAGTTTGTAGCTATTATGGATGGTGTGCCAAAGAATAACAAGACGTGGTACACCAGGGTCTCAAACATTAGTAACCTTGGGTTCACAGTTGAATTGTCAACCGAGCAGCAAAAGAGAGAAGAAGAACATAATCACGAAATGGCCCATGTGAAAACACAAATGGATCTACTGACCAAACTCTTGTTATCTAGGAGTTCTAAAAGAGTACATGTAGTTGGAAGCGCAGGTCGACATGATGAATATGAACCCGATTTTGATAAAGAAGCTAGGTATAAAGAATGAGTCAGTAATGGGTCTGGGAACTCCAATATAGAGGATGTTAGCAAAAGTACTATAAGGGTTGAATCTACAGACTCAAGAGCGGAAGATCTAAAAATGACTTCTCGAATATGAGTCAGCTAGTAGACACACATTCTACATCCATCAGGTAGTTAGAGCAGCAATTGGGGCAGTTGTCTGCATCACTAACTCAAAGAAAGAATGGTGTTCTTCCAAGCGATACCATTCAAAACCCAAAGAAAGATGGTCACTGCATGGCCATTACAACTAGGAGTGGAAAAGCACTTCTGGTACCAATACCTGCAAGTATTTAGGAGGAAATAGATGTTGCATCTGATGAGGACAACCAAGGTGAAAACGATATTGGTGAGAAAATACCAGTTGAGATAGTGGAACCTGAAGAGGTAGCAATCAATCATGAAGTTGTTGAAAGGACTAAAGACGCAGATGAGCCAACCATAAGAGTGTCGCGACCTGTGCAAAAAATACCTAGGACACCACCACAATTTCCACACACGCGGAGAAAGAAGGTCGAAGAAGGTAAATTTGTCAAATTCTTAACTATGCTTCGGCAGGTTTTTGTAAACATTCCTTTGGTAGAATATTTGGAAAAAATGGGGGGATATTCCAAGTTCATGAAGGATTTGGTTAAAAAGAAAAGGTTGGTAAATTTTAAGGCGGAAAGTAATTTGCACCATTCTAGTGATATTGCTACAAGGTCACTTATACAGAAGAAAAAGGACTCTAGAGCTTTCACTATCTCATACATAATTGGAAATTTGAATTTGATAAGGCGTTGTGTGACTTGGGAGCCATTATTAACTTGATGGCACTGACCATTTACAAGTAGTTGGGTTTTGCAGATCCCAAACCAATGTCCATGCGGTTATTGATGGCAAACATGTCAGTTAAATGGCCTATGGGTTTTCTCTATGATGTATTGATTAAAGTGGAAAGTTTCACTTTTCCAAGAGATTTTATTATTTTGGATTATTAGGTGGATTTTGGGGAGGCCATTTTTTGCCACGGGTAGAGCACGTGTTGACATGGAGAGTAGAGAGCAAATGTTCAGAAAGAATGATGAAGAAGTGAAGTTCAATGTTTTCCAATCGATGAAACAGCCGCAAGATATTAGTGTAGTGTCAGTTATTGATGTTGCAGAAGAAGAGGTTATACAAGTGTTTATTGAAGAGAGGTTAGTAATTGGGACCTTAGCTGCCATTATAATGAACTTTGAGGAGGATCTCAGAAGTGACTTCGCAGAGACTGCAAATGTTTTCCAGGGGATGAGTTCTTATAGATATGAACCTAAGAAGCTTGACCTGGATCTGAAGAATAGGTCCTCTAGCTAAGTCATCAATTAAGGAACCACCTTCGTTGGAATTGAAGGAGTTAACTTTCCATCTCATGTATGAATTTTTGGGTGAAGGAAATACTTTACCTGTTATTATTGCTGAAGGTTTGAGTAGGGAGAAGGTACATGCATTGGTGGTGGTGTTGAAACGGTTCAAAAAGGAAATCGGGTGGACAATTGTCGACATCATAGGCATACCTCTAGGAATTTGCACTTATAAAATTTAGTTAAAGGAGGATTGTCCCCCAAGTATAGAACACCAAAGAATGTTGAACCCGCCAATGCAAGAGGTGGTGAAAAATAACATCATCAAAAGGCTTGATGCGGGAATGGTATACCTAATCTCTAACAATCATTGAGTCAGTATGGTATAGTGTGTCCCTAAGAAGGGACGAATGATAGTGGTAGACAGTGAGAAAAATGAGTTGATTCCTCTCAGGCCAATGACAGGGTGACGAGTCTGTATGGACTATAGGAAGTTGACAGTTGGACTTTAAAAGACCATTTCCCGATATCATTCATGAATCAAATGCTGTATAGATTGGTAGGTAGAGGTTGGTATTATATTTTTTGGATGGATACTCAAGATATAACTAGATATTGATCGTGCATCAATATCAAGAAAACACAACATTACATGTCCTTATGGTACCTTTGCGTTCAAACGCATGTCATTTGGATTGTGTAAGGCTTCTATCACATTTCAGCGATGTATGATGTCTATCTTCTCGAAAATGGTGGAAGATACACTTGCAATGTTTATGAATGATTTCTCTGTGATAGTAGATAGTTTTGATGATTGTTTGTTGAATCTTAGAAGGGACTAAAGAGATGTGAATAAGTTAACCCGGTTCTTAACTTGGAAAAATGCCATTTTATGGTGAAAGAAGGCATTGTGTTGGGGCATAAAATCTCTTTAAAAGGATTTGAGGTAGACAAGGCAAAGATTGAGGTTATTGAGAATTTACTAGCGCCCATCTCTGTAAAAGGCATTCGGAGTTTTTTGGGGTATGCAGGGTTCTACGAGAGATTTATCAAAGACTTCTCCTATATTGCATATCCTTGTTGCAGGCTGTTAGAGAAGAAGGTAAAATTCAATTTTGATGAGGCATTTTTGAAGACTTTTGTGTGCCTAAAAGAGAAACTGGTGAAGCTCCAATCATTATTTCTCCAAATTGGTCTGAACTATTTGAAATGATGTGTGATGCTAGCGGGCTAGCCTTGGGAGTTGTGCTAGGGAAAAAGCATGACAAAATCTTCCATCCTATTTACTATGTCAGTAAGTCCTAAATGGAGCTCAGTGAAACTACCGAGTCAAAGAACAAGAATTGTTGATTGTTGTTTATGCTTTTGAGAAATTTAGAGTAAAATTGTTGGGTAACCAAGGTGGTTATTCACACAAACCATGCTGCTTTGAGTTACTTAATGGTGAAAAAAGATGCAAAGCTAAGGCTGATCCATTGGGTGTTATCTTTGTGAAAGTAGATGTTGCATATCTTTTTTAATTCTCTTATGTACTTGAGTGTCAGTTATTGGTTTTTATCATCGCTTGGGAACAATGTATGGTTCTAAGTGGAGAGTTTTTGTAACATCCCTCCTTAGAAAGAGCTAAATTTAGAAAGCTCTGAATTGGAAATAGCTAAATTGAAAATTTTGCAAGTTATGCTTAAGTTGTGAGTTTTGGGCCAACTTAAAAGACCATAACTTTCATTATAGGATGAGTTAGGTGGTCCATAAGATATCAAATGATAGGTCTTGGAATCGTCTTTCCAACACCACCAAGTTTTCTAAGTTTCACATTCGGATGAGGGAGATATGCCCATTTGAAATATGTTTCTCCAGCTAAGGAAAGTTACCCAAATTAATGAGGGGTATTTTGGTATTTTCCTTACCCCATTAGCGTAAAACATTTTTAGTAAATATTTTGGGGTCAATTCTAATTTGGGTCAGTTTTACAATCCTAATTTCTGCCTAGGGTTTTAGAAGAGAGTTCAACAAAAGAAAAGAGGAGAAAAAAGAACGGTTGAGGTTTCTTACGAATAGAGGCTTTGTTTCGCCAAATCGAGGCATGTAAGTTTCATAGTGTTAGGTTCATTCACCCACACAGAAATCATGATTTATGTATTCAAATTTATCCATAGAGATTGAAGAATTTAGTTTTTTATGAGTGTTCTTGAAGTGTTGCTTTCGTTCTTGAATTAGGATGGGTTTGATGAGTTCTTGAGATATGTATCGAGTTTGAGGGTGTTTTTTAGTAGATTCTTGTGTACTTGTATTTATTAGTTGAATCTAAGGAAAACTTGAGGAAATCAATCGATTTTAGGCGAATTAGGATTAGAAAAAGAGAGGAAAAATTTGTCGGATTGGCCAGGGGAGGGACTCGGGTGGCGCGCCCCAGATGCGCCATAGGGCTGAGGAGGCACCCCAACAGAATGCCATTTTGGTGTCTCTGAAGTTTAGGGGATGGCGCCCCGCGCCAGCAATGCGCCAGGGTCGCCTGCCCCCACCCTTTTTTCATCGTTTGCACTGTCTAAGTCCTTTAAAATTGTACCTTTACTCCCTATTGATTCTAACTACTTTAAACTACATCTAAACATCGAGAGATCATTCATAACATGAATCATAACCTTGAATTCATAATTCAAATTCAAGGTAGAGTTAAGAGTTAAGTCTTGTGAGCTCTTTCGAGTTATTTTAAGAAGTTTTTTACAATCTTTTAAAACTTGTTTTAAGAATTGAGTACTTGAGTATGAGGATGAGTATAGTTGAGTTTCATTTTTCAAAATGAATATATGGGAACTAGTATTCCCAAGAGTAAATATTTTTTACATTTAAAATGAGTGGAAACATTGATTTCCAAAGGAGTTCATGAGGAGTTTTGAGTACTATCTTTTATAAGAGAAACCTTTTGAGTAATACTCTCAAAATTGAGGATGAGGAAAATGTTTTTTAACATATGAGCTAAGTTATATTTTGGGAGTAGTATTGAGCAAGATATGGGGACGAGTTCAGATAACTCAAAGTCCTTATAAACCCTATAACCCACGTGGATAGAAAGGGTCATACTTTTTCGATGATTCCTTATTGCTTTTTAAGCATTGCTTTGTCACGGGCCAGGGTACCCCCTAGATGTAACAAGGCACATAGAACCCCAAAAGGCTCCATGTAAGCCACTTAGCATATCATAACATAATCAATAGAACAATAAGAGTAAAACGCATTTCAATTCTTAAAATGTTCATTCAAAGGAAAGCGGAAGTCTAGACTCTAAGTCTCAACATAGCCATCTATTACAATATTCGAAGTGAAAAGGGACACAGCCCATACAACATAGTCTAAAAAGGAAATACAAGAAATGAACTATAATGAGATAACATCCGTCCTCGAATCATGAGGACTCACTAACAAGCTAGGAGAATAAGCAAATCCAAGCTTTAGCCACAACGATGATCACCTTGAGAACCGGACCCTACACTTGGGAAAATGTAGAAAAAGTAGGGGTTAGAACAAAAATGTACAAAGTATGGTAGCCATGCATAAAAACATTTAAATCATGCAAAAAGGTACATTTCATTTGATAGTATGCATTTTGTCAAGCTTGAACATCATCTAAGACATAAGAAGTCATAAATCATAATCATGGACAATATAAGTCAACATCACCTTTTTCAACCTTTGAACTCATAAACAAAGTCTGTTAAGTAACCATAGTTCATTAATCATATTCTTATTGTGGGAGAATAACCTTAACCAACATAGAGATCATGGTTGTAAGTGTTTCATGACAATGACCTTTCAACAATACAACAACACAACAACACAATCAACATTGGCACTTTACTCTCAAAGCACCTTCATAGCATTTACATAAGTTTCATAAGATCATGCATTAACTCACACTTTGACCTTTCAAGGTTCAAAGCCATCATCAATCACCAAATCTAGAATTTAAGCATTATATAGTGATTTCATCATAATTTCATGAAATTCCATCAATTCATACATTAGACCATAAAAACACCTCTTTCTCAATCAATACCCCAACCTATGAGATTACAACTTAGAGAAATATGGGGTTTGCATGGGTTCATATGCGAAGTATCATAAAAGCATTATAGATCATCAAGTCATGCATATATAGACATAATTAAACTATTTAAGTCACTATATCAAAGAACCCATGGTGAATTAACAAAACCCTAGCTAATTGGGGAATTTTATCATTTGAAATTGAAGATTTTGAGAGGGATCCATGGATTAAAGCTACCCATGGATGAAAAACACCATAAATCAATTACAAAGCCCTAAGAATTAGATGTAAAGCTCCTTGATTCTTGAACCCTAGCATTCAACTTCTTATTCTTCTTCTTTGAGTTTTCTAGAGAGAGAATTTTTGGAGAAGAGATGAACTTTGGGAATTGATTTGGGGATTTTGGAAATAATGGGGTGAATGGGTGTATTTTGACTTAAATAGACTTATATTGGTGTATAAAACCAAGGCAAAACGATTTCACTTCAATAAGACTTAAACTGGAATTCCCCAAAACACCCCTCACTTTAAGTGAGTTTCCCAGGTGCCACAAGGGGCTCCACGAGCCGTGGTCATGACCACAAGTCGTGGTTCCCTCCGTGGACTTGAGGCAGTGGCTGGGCAACTTGTGCCTTTAGCCCACAAGCCCAAGTCAACCTTACGAGGGGTTCCACGAGTCGTGGTGCTTGCCACAAGTTGTGGTCCCTCTCGTGGGCCTTGAGCAAGTGTCTTGCCACTTCTTTTCCACCGTCACACACCCAATTCTCTTCCACGAGCCTTCCCATGAGTCATGGTCTTCACCACGAGTCGTGAAGTGGCTCATCAAGAGGAGCTTGTTTTAGGAAGTTTTGGGGAGCTCACTACCTAGCCCACCACTGGTCACACCACGAGTCGTAGTGGTGGTTGAGGTCACTAGGGCAGTGTCTAGGGGAGAGTAGTCCACTCTCCCTTGGACCTTGCCCACCTCCTTGACTCTAACCCTCACGTTTAGCTCTAGTTTAGCCTACTAGTTTCCAGGGTGTTACATACTTAATGGATCTACTTAGTGGAGGAGTTTTATACCCCGATAAGGTATAGGACAGATATGGCAATGTGTGAGAGACGATGTATCCTCACATAGCTCATAGTGATGGTTGTCGGTTCGAGAATCTCCCAAACAGAGTTTATTTTGTATTTTAACATACAAACTGAGTTATGTTGTATTTTCCAATACATTGAGTTTTTATCTACTGTTTTAAAAGCTTTTCTTTATATTGCATTATTGTTATTTCTTTTATATTGAAATGAGTTGAGATTGAGTTAAGTTGAGACGAGGTAAGTTATTTCTTCAGTTCTGGTTCAAGCTTATGTTATGTTTTAGATTTCCCCTTGCATGCTCATACATTCAATGTACTGACACCATTTGGCCTGCATCTTTTATGATGTAGATATAGGGAATAAGGATCATCAATCGGCGCTCCATTGATCTAGTCGAGTTCCAACTGGAGTTGGTGAGCCTCCTTGCTTTCTAGAGGTTTTCACTTTGAGTTTGCTTTTCAGTCAATTTTTGTTTATTAGGATGTTTTGGGTCTTGTCCCGACGTCCAGCTTGGTTAGTAGAGGCTTCATAGATAGACAGTAGTAGTTCATGAGTCCTGTTCATTTCCATTGTTTATGTTGAGACATGAGTTGCCTCTTTGGCCAGTTGAATGTTTATTTCTAAATATTCTGAGTTTAAGTATTGGTACTTTTGATTTAAAGCTTTCATTTGAGTTTATATAATGTTGAGTAATCTTTTGTTGAGATTTAAGCCAGGCAAAGGGTTCTCTTAGGGCCTACAATGGTTCTCAAGTGTCAGTCGCGTCCAGAGTGTAGGCTCGGGGCGTAACAAACTTGGTATTAGAGCACAGAGTTTAAGAGTCCTAGGGTGTCTATGAAGCCATGTCTGTAGAGTTCTAGTTATCGGTGTGAAGCGCGCCACATCTATAATTAGGAGACTACGACATTTAGGAACTATCCCACTTCTTTCATGCTTTCTTTGTATAGTAGAGTTTAACTCTATAAAGTTTCTTTCTAATTCGTGCTTGCACGTATCTTTCAGATCATGCCTTCGCGAAGAGCTGTTCGAGGTCATCCCGCTAGAAGGAATGTAGATCCTCAGGATCAAGGGGTACCCAATGCATCTGAAGTGCAACCCCAAGGAGAGGTCACTAATGCTGAGTTCCGGGATGATATCCAAATGTTGAGTCAAGTGGTGACCAACCAAGCTAGGAAACAAAGAGGGGTTTGATAGGATGTGGCTGATATATCTAAAATCTGTGAGTTCTTAAGGATGAATCCTCCAGAATTCACTGATTCAAGTGTCACTGAGGATCTGGAAATATTTGTGGAAGAGTTGCAGAAAGTGTTTGAGGTGATGCATGTTGCGGATGCTGAGCATATGGAACTAGTTGCATACCAAGTGAAGGGTGTTGCTAGAGTATGGTACGATCAATGGAAGAAGGGTAAAGCTAAAGGTGCACCAATTGTGAGCTAGGTTGTTTTTTAAGAGGCCTTCTTAGGGCATTTCTTTCCCCGTGAACTGAGAGAGGCAAAGGTAAAGGAATTCCTCACTCTTAAGAAGGAATCTAGGAGCGTGCATGAGTACAGCCTTAAGTTCACCCAATTGTCCCGTTATGCTTCGGAGATGGTTCCTGACATAAGGAGCAGGATGAGTCTTTTTGTTTCTGGGTTGTCTCACCTGTCAAGTAAGGAGGGAAAGGCAGCTATGCTGATAGGAGAAATGGACATAGCAAGGTTGATGATCCATGTGCAACAGGTTGAGGAAGATATGCTGAGAGATAGAGAAGAGTTCAGAAACAAGAAAGCTAAGCCTACAGGAAATGAGTTCGGAAAGCAAAAGAGTAATGCAAACTGGTCATCTTTTCAGAAAAAAAAACAAATAGACGTGCTCCGTCATCTGCTAGGGCACCTACACCAAGGAACAAAGGTGAGTTCAAGAATCAGAGTTCGTAGAATTTTAGGGCTAGACCTGCACAGTCTCAAGGTAGTATGGCACAAAGAGGTAATGGGACTCCTACATGTTCTAATTGTGGTAGGAACCACCCAGAAATGTGTCATGATGTCTCCATTTGTTGCTTTAAGTGTAGTCAGAATGGTCACTTCATAAGAGAGTGCCCCAAGAACAGGCAGGGTGGGGGTAATGAGGACAATAGAGCCCAATCTTCTTCAACGACTCCACTAGACAGAGCTACACCTAGAGGAGCTCATTTAAGGACAAGCGGAGGTGCAAACCACTTGTACGTTATCACCACTCACCAAGAGCAAGAGAATTCGCCATATTTTGTCACTGGTTTGATCAAAGTCTTTACTTTTGATGTATATGCATTGCTAGATCCAAAAGCGAGTCTATCTTTTGTGACTCCCTATATTTCCATGAATTTTGATATTCTTCCTAAGCAACTTCTTTAGCCCTTCAGTTGTTTCCAAACATGTTGGTGAGTCTATTCTAGCTGAGAGATTTTATCGTTATTGTGTCATTTCTGTCAATCATAAGGACATCATGGTTGATTTAGTTGATATAGATATGGTGGACTTTGATGCTATTCTCGATATGGACTGGCTTCATGCTTGTTATGCCTCAGTTGATTGTAGAACTCGAGTAGTTAAGTTCCAGTTTCCTGATGAGCCAGTTATTGAGGTGAGGAAGAGTTCAGACGTGCCTAAGGGTCGTTTTATTTCGTACCTAAAGGTGAGAAAAGTTAGTTTCCAAGGGGTACATCTATCACTTAGTCTGATTTAATGACTCTAGTGTTGAGACACCACATATTCAGTCAGTTCCAATTGTGAGTGAGTTTCTAGAGGTCTTTCCAGACGATCTTCCCAGAGTCCCTTCTGAGAGAGAGATAGACCTCAATATAGATATTCTTCCTAATACTCATCCTATTTCTATTCCGCCATAGAGAATGGCTCCAGCTGAATTGAAAGAGTTAAAAGAGTAGTTGAAAGACCTTCTTGAGAAAGATTTCATTCGACCAAGTGTCTCACCTTGTGGCGCTCCAGTCTTCTTTGTCAGAAGAAAGATGGTTCACTTAGGATGTGTATTGATTACCGCCAATTGAACAAGGTTACCATAAATAACAAGTATCCTCTTTCAAGAATTGATGATTTTTTTTATTAACTTCAAGGTGCCACTTGGTTTTCTAAGATAGACCTTAGATCAGGCTATCATCAGTTGAGAGTAGGAGAAAGTGACTTCCCTAAGACAGCATTCAGGACACGTTATGGTCATTATGAGTTTCTAGTCATTTCTTTTGATTTGACTAATACTCCTGCACCGTTCATGTGTTCATGGACCTTATGAACAGAGTGTTTCAGCCTTATCTTGATATATTTGTTATCATATTCATTGATGACATTTTGATGTATTCAAGGAATGAGGAGGATCACACTAGTCATCTTAGAATAGTTCTCCAAACTCCCAAGGATAGAGAGTTGTATGCTAAATTTTTGAAGTGTGAGTTTTGGATTGAGTCTGTGACATTCTTAGGCCACATTGTGTTAGGTGATGGGTTTTGAATTAACACCCAGAAGATTGAGGCAGTGCAGAACTGGCCTGGACCAACTTCTCCAATTGATATTAAGAGTTTCTTGGGATTGGCTGGTTATTATAGGAGGTTTGTCGAGGGTTTTCATCTATTTCATACCCTTTGACTAAGCTGACTCAGAAAACAATAAAGCTTCAATGGTCTGAAGCTTATGAGTAAAGCTTTCAGGAATTGAAAACTAGGTTGACTACTACCCAGTGTTGACCTTACAGGAGGATACACAAGGCTTTGTTGTGTATTGTGATGCATCCTAAGTTGGACTGGGTTGTGTATTGATGCAGAATAGCAACGTGATATCTTATGCCTCCAGACAGTTTAAGATTCACGAGAGGAATTACCCAACCCATGATCTAGAGTTGGCTAGTGTAGTTTTCGCTTTGAAAATATGGCGTCACTATGTTTATGGTGTTCATGTAGATGTGTTCACCGATCACAAAAATCTTCAGTATGTATTCAATAAAAAAGAGCTTAATCTCATACAGAGGAGGTGTTGGAGTTACTCAAGTATTATGACATGAGTATTCTCTATCACCCAAGGCTATTGTTGTTGCTAATTATTTGAGAAGGTTATCTAAGGGTAGTACTTCCCATATTGAATAAGACAAGAAGGAGTTAGCAAAATATGTGCACGAACATGCACGATTAGGAGTCTGTTTAATGCATTCCAATAAAGGAGGAGTGATGGTGATGAATGGGGCTGAATCATCACTAGTGTCCTTCTTAATCCTCCATATCTTTTAGAAAAAGAAAAAAATTCCTTGTTTTGCTTGAATTGAAGCAGAAAGTGATAGCTTTTGAACAAAGGGGAAATGGTGTATTGAGGTATTAAGGTAAGGATGGATGAACTCCAAGAGAAGATCATGGAGGAAGCTCATAGCTCCAGATATTCTATCCATCTTGGTTCCACAAAGATGTATCGTAATTTGAGAAAAGTTTATTAGTGGAGTAGTATGAAGAGGTGCATCACAGAGTTCGTTGCTAAGTGCCCGAATTGCCAACAAGTCAAGGTATAGCACCAAAGGCCTGGTGGTATGGCTCTGAATATAGAGATTCCAGAATGGAAGTGGGAGATGATCAATATAAATTTTATGACTGGGTTGACGCGGTCACGCAGGCAGCATGATTCTATTTGGGTGATTGTAGATCGGATGACTAAATCTGCCCACTTTTTGCCGGTAAAGACTACTTTTTCGGCAGAAGATTATGCCAGATTATATATTCAAGAGGTAGTCAAACTTCATGGAGTTTTGGTGTCCATCATTTCAGATAGAGGTGCACAATTTTGAAGGTCTTTAAGGAAAGGTTTGAGTTGGAAAGTGGAAGCCATTCAAGAAAGGTTGAAAACAACACAGAGTCGTCAGAAATCCTATACAGATGTTAGGAAAAAAGACTTAGAGTTTGAGGTGGATGATTGGGTTTATTTGAAGGTTTCACCCATGAAAGGTGTTATGAGGTTTGGCAAGAAGGGGAAGCTCAATCCCCAATATATTGGTCCTTACAGAATATCCCAAAGGATCGGCAACAAAGCTTATGAGTTGGAGCTACCGCCAGAATTGGTAGCAATCCGTCCGGTATTCCACATTTCAATGTTGAAGAAGTGTATGGGCGATCCTTCACTTATTATACTGACTGAAGATATTGGTATTAAGGACAACCTATCTTATGAGGAGATTCCCGTTCATGTTCTGGATCGTCAGGTTCACAAGTTGAGAACCAAGGAGGTAGCATCAATCAAGGTCTTATGGAGAAATCAGTTTGTTGAGGAAACTACTTGGGAGGCTGAGGAGGCTATGAAAAAGAGATACACACATCACTTTGCTCTAGGAGAAGCTTCAAATCAAGGTACTAATTCTTTTCTTGGTACTTTTAAGTTGTAATGTTGTGTTAAATTGCGTGTTGGATGTTTGAGTAGGGTGTTAGATGTTTCCACCCTTAGTTCTACTTTAGAGTGATCTCATTCAAGGATGAATGTTCCCAAGGGGGAGATATTGTAACATCCCACCTTAGAAAGAGCTAAATTTAGAAAGCTCTAAATCGGAAATAGCTAAAATGAGAATTTTCCAAGTTATGCTTATGTTGTGAGGTTTGGGTCAATTTCAATAGACCATAACTTTCAGTATAGGATGAGTTAGGTGATCCACAAGATATCAAATGATAGGTCTTCGAATCCTCTTTCCAACGCCACTGAGTTTGCCAAATTTCGAGTTCGGATAAGGGAGATATGCCCATTTGAGGGGTATTTTGGTATTTTTCCTTAGCCTAATAGCTTAAAACGTTTTTAGTAAATATTTTGGAGTCAAATCTGATTTGGGTTAGCTTTACAATCCAAATTTACGCTTAGGGTTTTAGAAGAGATTTCAAGAAGTGAAAAAAGGAGAAAAAGGAAGAACGATCGAGGTTTCTTGCCAATCGAGGCTTTTTTTGCCAAATCGAGGTATGTAAGTTTTCATAGTGTTGGGTCCGTTCACCCACACGCCAATCATGATTTACGTATTTGAATTCATCCATAAAGACTGAAGGATTTAAGTTCTTGATCAGTGTTCTTAAAGTATTGCTTTCATTCTTGAATTAGGATGGGTTTGATGAGTTCTTGAGATAAATGTATCGAGTTTGACGTTGTTTTTTAGTAGATTCTTGTGTACTTGTATTGGGTAGTTGAATCTAAGGAAAACTTGAGGAAATCAATCAATTTTAGGTGAATTAGGATCAGAAAATGAAAGGAAAAATTCATCGGATTTACCTGGGGAGGGGATAGGGCGGCACACCCCAGATGCGCCAGAGGGGTTGGGGCGGCTCCCTAGCAGTGCGCCATTTTGGTGACTCTGAAGTTAAGGGGATGGCGCCCAGCGCCAACAATTCGCCAGGGTCACCTACCCCCACCATTTTTCTATTGTTTACTCCGTCTAAGTCCTTTTAAAGTGTACCTTTAGTCCCTATTGACTCTAACTACTCTAAAATACATCTAAACATCGATAGATAATTCATAACATGAATCATAACCTTGAATTCACATGTCAAATTCAAGGTAGAGTTAAGAGTTAAGTCTTGAGAGTTCTTTTGAGTTATTTTAAGAAGTCTTTTACAATCTTTTAAAACTTGTTTTAAGACTTGAGTATTTGAGTATGAGGATGAGTATAGTTGAGTTTCATTTTTAAAAATGAATATATGGGATGTTCCCAAGAGTAATTTTTTTTTTACATTTAAAATGAAGGGAAACACCGATTTTCAAAGGAGTTCATGAGGAGTTTTGAGTACAATTTGTTTTAAGAGAAACCTTTTGAGTAATAATCTCAAATTTGAGGATGAGGAAATGTTTTAAACGTATGAGCTAAGTTATATTTTGGGAGTAGTATTAAGACCCGATATGGGGACGAGTTCAGATAACTCAAAGTCTTATATACCATGTAACAAACGAGGTAGAAGGGGTCATACTTTTTAGATGATTCCTACTTGATTTTTAAGCATAGCTTATTGGATCCACTTAGTTGAGGAGTTCTATACCCCGGCAAGGTATAGGAGAGTTCTGGCAGCGTGGGCGATACGTTGTATCATCAAATAGCTCATAATGATGGTTTTCGGTTAGAGAATCTCTCAAACACAGTTTATTTTGTATTTTTACATACAAACTGAGTTATGTTGTATTTTCCAATACATTGAGTTGTTATCTATTATTTTAAAAGATTTTCTTTATATCGTGTTATTGTACTTGCTTTTATATTGAAATAAGTTGTAAGTGAGTTACGTTGAGACGAGGTAAGTTGTTTTCTTCAGTTCTAGTTCAAGCTTATGTCATGTGTTAGATTTCCCCTTTCATGCTCGTACATTCCATGTACTGACGCTACTTGGCATGTATCTCTTATGATGCAGATATAGGGAATTAGGATCACCAATCGACACTCTGTTGATCCAGTCGAGTTCCAGCTAGAGTTGGTGAGCCTCATTGCTTTCCAGAGGGTTCCACTTTGAGTTTGCTTTTCAGTCAGTATTTGTTTATTAGGATGTTGTGGGTCTTGTCCCAATGTCCATTTCAGTTAGTAGAGGATTCATATATAGACAGTAGTAGTTCATGAGTCTCGTTCATTTCCATTGTTTATGTTAAGACTTGAGTTGCCTCTTTCACCAGTTGAATGTTTAGTTATAAATATTCCGAGTTTAAGTATTTGAGACTTTTGAGTTAAAGCTTTTGTTTGAGTTTATCTAATGTTGAGCAAGTCTTCCGCTGAGAGTTGAGCCAGATAACGGTTTTCTTGGGGCCAATAATGGTTCTCAAGTGCCAGTCGCATCCAGAGTGTAGGCTCGGGATGTGATAGTTTTAATGTGTCATGAACTTATGGCACATTCGACACCAAAAACAAAGGATTATTGCAAGTAACAAAGCATGGTTTTTGTCTATATGATGCCTTTTGGTGTAAATGAGCAGGAAAAAAGGTTGTGAAATGAGTTGAAAGAGAAAGCTTGAAATGATAGTGAAGTAGTTGATGACGGATAACTATACGAGTCGTGGACCTCTGTATGAACCGTGAAACCAAGCGTGAAGATTGCCTGAGGGAGGAAGAATCCAAGTGCAAGTGAACGAGACCGTGTACAGTCTGTGGTGGCTTAAATGAGAGGGCCAGGAATCCGTGAAGTTGTAGGCTAAAATCAAGTTGAAGTCTAAATTTGAGGACAGTTGAGCGAGACTTCATACGAGTTGTGGAGACTTATACAGTCCATATTGAGACCCATGGGAAGCTGAGGCAGAAGTTGAATGAATTTTACTAAGTGAAGGACTGCGGATGGCTTAAATGGACCGTGAAGAGCTTCACGAGCCGTTTTACTATCCGTGAATGATAGCGACAAAAAACACTTTCCTACTTCTACTAAGATTTATCTTTAAGACTACAATTAGTTACTTAGGGTTTTATTATTACTATTCACGTTTTGGAGACAAGTTCTTATCGACAAAGATGATAGAATTTCTTGCTTTGGTTTTATATTTTGGATAATTGAACATTGTTTTGATTCTAATTTCAGTTCAGAATCGAAATAGAGTGAATTCCATTATCATAAGTTTTTCATCTTCGATTCTTCATAATGTTTCACTACTCTTTTGTTGAGAACATGAGAAGTTAAACACCACAACTACGGTTGTGGAAACCATGACTAGGGAGCAACGTTACGAGTAACTACGAATAACTGTCAATTAATCTCTTGCATGCTTCATCTTTATTTTCATATTAATTGCTTTTTAATGAGTACACGCGTAAGAAACTGCCTCTATTCATCACTAGCTCGAGAGAGAAGGATATGATTAGGAAAATCTAGAAACGAATGAACTCCACAATCTATAAACTCATTTTGAAGATATGAGTCAGGGAAGGGATAGTTTTTGTCACGCCCCAAACTAGGGGAGGCGTAACTGGCACTCGATACCTTATGCGATCGAGTTAGCCACGAAAACATACCAACTAACTCAACTGTGGATCTAGAAGGTTGGGAAGCATAACATCTAGAATACTATGGCTGGACCATTAAGGTAATAAACTGAATAACATCAAATCATATAGACGAAGGTAGACAAGCCCAAGATAATAAAGTACTAGCTAGCCGACGAGGCTGCAACAGAAGATATACATATATAGATACATATATATACATACCAATCCTATAGGTCTCGAGACTAGAAGCTGCAGAAAGAAACCTAGAATATCGTGTCCACAATAGCCTATAAGAATGTCATAAGCACTGGTCGGGAAATGGCCCCGATTATACCTAAACTGCACAACAAAAGTAAACATCCTATGAAAGCTCCAAGAAGAGGTGGAGTTTACCAACTCACAGCTGATGTTTGTGTAATCAAGACACAACTTCCGATGCAAGTGTCTACGATCGTACAATAGTTTAGTAACCCAACCAAGGGTTGGGATCGTTCCCAAAAGAGTGGTTTTGAGAATTAATAGAAAAATAAAATTTAGTTCTAACTAGTCGTAGCTAACGACATTAACGATTAAAAATATTGTAAATTAAAGGGGAACACAAGAGTGTCAATTAACAATGGGGGTTTTGTCACAATAAGGCAAAACAGCAAAATAAATAAGGATTTCTAAGTAATGAGAGGGGATCCTTGGGATGTGACGGGAATATGGGTTAAGCTAGATTATTGGGTACATGCTTTTGATAGAAGATTCATAGAATAATTATGACTAGGCTAAACTTTAAGGGGGATAAGCTCTCTCTCGAGCAACTTACCCCATTTCAAATGCATTCCTCTCGGACACCCACTTGCCGCATGAAGACCAGCCTACGCCTTAACCCACTCACTCTCTCGAGCTGAACCTCATGTCAACCCACTCCCACCGGCCATCAATTTAGAAATTTTAGTTTTACGACCTCTCTCTCAAGCAAGCTGAAAACACATAAATAAACTTGTATTTGCAACTACAAATTCATTAAATTGATCCGCAACTACTAAACGAAATCACAATTAAACTACGATTAAACTATCAGCAAGCAAGACCCAACAATTATCTTAACCTATATTTGCTAAATCACACCCCAAGAATTGGGGGTTTTAGCTACACATGTATAAGAGATAGAAATTTATACCAAATTGAGTTCGCATTCAACTGGTCATGAAGATCTAAGTCTTGATACAGGCCAAAATTGAAGAATCCAAGAGACCCAAATCCAAATCTTGAAGATGAAACCCTTTGGATCTTCAAGTCTTCAAAACCCTCTCAAACTTGGAGCAAAAATATCAAAAAGTACTATTCTATATGAAAATTGTAATAATTGTTCCGCACTTAAAACTACAACTCTAACTAGTATTTATAGTTTTCACAGATTTGTGCTGCAGCGGATCATTTGGCGTCGTTAGTCGAAATCGCCGATCCACTTGGCGATTCTCCCTTTGGTGTACTTCATCGCCGTCTTGCACCAGCCTTCAGTATCGTCGTGCTCTAGGTCATTGGGCAACATGGTACTGCTTTGCGGAACTTCTCAGTGATGCGTCGACTGCTCCCTTTTTCCATCGACTTGATCCTTTCCTTCAGGGCTCAGCACACTGGAATAAAAGGCAAAGTAAGACCCTTCGGTGACTCTCCAAGTGGACTCGGTGATCCTCGAGACTTTATTTCTTCGTTCTTTTCAAGCTTTTCATTTCTTTTTGCGATGTAGTGTCCACGCTTTTCTTCAAAACTTCAAATACTTGAAACTTAAGGGTTTTCATCAGATATTGAGATAAAATAAGCATTTGAGGACACATTTTCTATTAAAATATATCCCTTAATGAGTCCAATTTGTGGACTCATCAACACCCCCAACTTAAACTTTTGCTTGTCCTCGAGTAAAACTCAAGTTCAGCAGTTCAACAAGGATGTCTCAAACAGTGCTACACAAGAATCAATTATGAATGTACACAACAAGACTCAATTTACTTATGCAAGGATCAATTGTGTACTCAAATATTCAAGTTGTGACACACCATTACCAAAGATTCTCAAGCTCGCAATACTTGCTTCAAATGCAAGTTCAATCTCAACAAAAGCCTTTGAATGCCCTAAACAAATGATGATTCCATTTTCACACGCAAAGGTATAATCAATTTTAAGTTCAGGAATCAGATACAATGCTCACACTCACAAAGATGAACACAATGTATGCTTTCACCCATAGGTTTGTCTGTATTTTCCAATAAACATTTGTTTCGACTTTCTCAAGATCACAAAGGTCTTAACAAGGCTTGTAACGAGGCTGAGTGTAAAGGTATGGTCATTTAGGCTCAGTGACTTTTATCCTCATGAAATGTGGTGCTCTCAACACTTCCTTTCTTTTTCCTTCGTCATTTTTATTAGTGCATCATAGGTCATCCTATTATTTGCTTCCCATGGATTGTTCGAAACCCTATTTCTTTGGTACTTTATTCCACAACTTTCTCTTCTTCTTTTTTATTATTTTCTTCTCTTTTTCTCTTTCTCTTTTTTTTATATGGAAGGGTTCCATTTTTCTCAACACCATGGGTTAAAGGAGACTTTCCTTGCACTTCTTGACTCTCTCTTTTCTTTTTCACAACACCCCCAACTTAGGCTTTTGGCCTAAGTTGGCTATTCAATTAACCACAACTCAAGAGGATTATAGGTAATGGATTAAGAAAGGTCTAGTTTTCATCAAGTTTCTTCCAAAGAAGGGTAAGGCTCAAAGGGTGTTCAAGAGAGAATCACACGCTCACAAGGTAGGTCACAAAAGAGGTATATGTCAAATTGGTTCACACTCTTCAAAGTTGCCTAAAATCATATCAAGAGAAAGTTTTACTTAGTCAACCGAACCAACAGGGTAAATTCTAGGTGTTGTCATACATGGTTCCAGGTAAGCTTATCATACAAGGCATCGACACTTAAGTCAAACAAGACTCCACACTTTTGCTTGTGTGCAACGGTCATCACAAGAGAAACGATTTGATAAATAGCTAATCACAATGAGATGCAAAAAAGTTCACATATTGTCTATGCAACTTCATTTGGCCTCATCGTAGCCGTACATTCATGTTCGTTCAATTGTAAGCACTATTCAAGTCATCGGTATTGATCAAAACTGAGACTCAAATTTGCCAAGGAACAGCCACATTCAACAGCGTATAAAGGGTGGCGAAAATGTGTGAAAATTTGAAAAAAATTTCGGAAGGGTCAAAATCATTTTGCAATTTAAAAATAAAAGGAGCCACAAGCTCAAACATCCACAGATAAGCAGTATTAACACAATTTCAAACAGAATAACCCAAATATATACACGAAACACAAACAAAGTAGCACACAAAAAGGTGTGGGCCTCACCCCACCACAAACAAAAGCATTTGTCCTCAAATGCAAATAAAAGTATCCAAACGTAAAAGCATATGAGACAGAGAGTGAGGTAAGGAAAAGTCCTGTCTATGCAGTCTCTCCATCTGTCGGGGTCTTAGTTCCCAATGTAGCAATCTGAATATGGGCATCAATGCCCGGAGTAGCCTCATGAGGAATAACAGTGCCAGGTCGTCTACCATCTCTATTAATGAACCAAAGTCGGTAGACTTTAAATAGTCTACATCCTTCTTCAGATCTGCTACTTCGGCTTTTAAAGCCAAAACCTCAGAAGACTTCCCTTGTCTGCTTTCACAAGCTGTGACTCTCACCATTAAAGGATAAACAGAAGTCTAAAGCAGGGTAAGTGCAGCAAGTATGGCGCTCTCGATCATCCCTGGAATGGACCCCTCGAGTCAGGCCGCTCGTGTATCAACTGATTGGGCTAAATGCCCCATCTTCAGGATCATTGCCTAAATAATCCTGGTAGGCTAGGAGGATAATGAAACACCTGGGGCCTGCGAAGAAGAAGAAGGGGTGGATGTACCTGAAGGCTCAGAAGCCAGAATAGGTGAAGATGCCTCTGCTGGTAATAACTCAACATTGACCTCTGGAGAAGTGTCTGCTGGAGTTGTTCTCCTCTTGTCAACCTCCTCTCATGTGAACTCAAACTCAATACACCAAATATCAGTGGTGGAAGATGGGGTGACCTCAACAACTCTCGTAGTGTCATGATGTACTCCAACTCCCTGGCACAGCTTAGTGACCAAAATTGGAAAAGGCAAAGATGTCAGCTTCTGTTTGGCTCTCATGGCCATCTCCTGTGAAATCAGCAGCCCCAGGTCAATACGCCTCCTGGACATGATAGAACCAAGGCAAGCTGCCTTAGGATGACACAATATGGACTCGTTTTGGGATGGCATGATAGTGTTGCTGATAAAGCCAAACCAGAACCTGGCAGCAATGTTCAAGTCCCTCTTCTCAATAGGACCCCCTGCATCCATCTACCTCGGGGTGGTGTTAGAAATCATCAGAGCTAACCAACCCTTCAAATCATCTAGGGACTGAACAATAGGTAACCCCTCATAAGGAAGTACCGAGTGCAGTAGTCTACCCAACACACTGTTAATATGCTCGATGTGGCACTCAACTATCTTGCCTCTGACCATGACCGACTTCACTGGTCTAAACTCACTTGCCATCTTCTTGTTCTTGGGCACCAACTCACCATAGGCTGTGTAAAATTCCCTAACCCAAGAAGGAATGTAAGGGCCTCGGGGTCTTGTGAACTGCTCGAACTCATAATAGCGGAGAGTGTCCATAACATCAGGATATTTGCCTTATATGCCCTCCATATATAGAATCTTCTCTTCTATGATAGTTCGTACCCCTTCACCTTTTAACCTGTTCAGCAATCTAGCTGGAGGAACGATAGGGAGTGCAGGAGTCACTAGGGTGCCTGAGCTGGCATTGCATCTGATTCAGGAGGAGCTGCAGCTAATGAAATTCTGGTGGGTGTGGGTTGAGGTCTATCTCAGAGCCTATTCTGTCGATGAATCAAGGGTTGATCATCTTCAGGTTCAGACCACTCAACTTGGGTCTCAATAGCTACTCCTTTCTTTGATATATGTTTCTACCATTTGCCTTTCTCTCCCGGTGGAAGTTTTTCTCTTCCTCTCTTTAGAGGATTTGAACCCCCTTCGTTTATATTAATGCCATTTGCCACTTTCTTGGGTGGCATGTTTTGATTTTTACATACCATATCTGCAAAATATTGGGAAGAGTTAGGGGAAAAATCAAATAGAAACAAAGGCAATCTACTGCAGGAAGACTCACCAAGTGGATCGGCGAGTCACCGAACCTCTTTGGCGAGCTAACTTGGGCTCGCCAAAAGGATTGGCTTCAAATTATAGCAAGTCGGCGATGGGAAGGTCTTTTTGGTGAATCACCAACTACTTTCGGCGAGCATAGGTTTGTCCGCCAAAAGTTATAGTGCATTAGGGGGTCAGAATAGCATACAAAGGGCGATCAAGAGTACTTTCGGTGAGTCACCGAGTGCTTTCGGTGACCCATGGCTTCTCACCAAAAGTTACAGACTCAAACATTCAATTTGACACGATATTAAGGGCGAGATGGAGACATTGGAAAAACCGCTGAACGATTCAGTGAGCTTGACCCAGTTCGCCAAATGGCCCAACGTACCCATTTTCAATCCACCTTATTGAATTCAATCCCGCAAACCCCGAAAATAAAATCAAAGCATGCACTAACAAAATTCAAACAAGACCCTCACTACCCATTTGTAACACCCCGCCTTTTTGAAATGTATAATATTACTCGTATCTTCACGAAAAGACTAGGAGGGTAGGTAATAAATTAAGAATGATGTGGTATGTAATATTTTAAGTGGTCAAGGATGGTATCTCAAGTTTTGAAGTTAGGTAAGTGGCAAAAAGAAAGTTGGCGAAAGTTACCGTAAATTCCTTTTTAAAGATTTCTCTGAAATTTGGGTCAAACGTCTTGGAGGTTTTCTCCCAATATATAAATAGTTATGGGTCCAAAAACCTATGAAATCAAAGGTCTACGATTCTAGTTTCCAACGCATCAAACTTTTTGTTCATACGACTTTAGAATAGAGAGATATTCATATTTTTGTGGGAAGGCACAAGCAGGCACGTGAGGTGGGGCCCTAGGTCAGTGGAACTTTATATACATCTTCTTCTTTGACCTTTTCTTCATTTTTTAGGTAAGAACCAGAAAAATTAGAGAAACCCATTTCTAGGATCAACTAAAGTATAGATTTTCTCGACTTAAGTCCTTAACAAAAGTTGTTCAATGCATTGGGCTCATCATCGTGGTATAATTTATTTTATCGATTCCGTAGCATATCCCACTTTAGTGTTGGGACGGCAAAGTTTTAGACATATTTGAAGGTTTTGAGGTGTATTACAAACTTAAGATCTAGGTAAGACCCTTATTTCATCGACTCCAACTTTTATAAGCAGAAAATAGCAATTTGCGATGGAAATACATATATTTTAACGGATTGTCGTGGTATCTTCTATTTTTGTGAGTTGATTATGGTCCTTCCTTGTTGTAGTATCGAGGGGGTTATGAGTAAAAGTCGTTAGGACACGTGAATTCAGCGAAAAAAGGTATGTTAAGGCCATTCCCTACTTACGGGATGTTTCCTTAAAGCTTAGGATCAATGTAATTGGGTTGTTATCCTTGATATACTTGTAGCCGTTATTGTTGATTGTTGATTGCTCGAGTTGATATAATCCTCCCTTGTCGGGAATCTTATTCAGTTAGTAGCATACCTATGTTGGACACGACTTAAAGGCTATTTGTATAGGTTTCTTATAACTAAATTGCTCGCTTTAGCGATTGGATTGTTATTTTTGCCCTTGGGGCTATTGTGGTTAGCTGCAGGAATGTGATCTATGCCTAGAAGGGTTATGTTCTGCCTACGGGGCTATATGGATGCCTAAAAGGGCAATGAGTTAGAGTTGCCTACGGGGCTATATTGATGCCTAGAAGGGGTATGAGTTGCCTACAGGACTATATTGACGCCTAAGAAGGCTATGTGCTTCCTACAGGGCCATGTTGTTGCCTAAGAGGGCTATGAGTTGTCTATAAGCTATGTTGATGCCTAAGAGAGCTATGTTCTGCCTACGGGGCTATATTAATGCCTAAGAGGGCTATGTGATTGCCTACGGGGATAGGGGACTACCGATAGGGGTATATAGACTGATTGGCACCTTCCGAGGTTATGGGAGCCTGAGTAGGTGGTCTTGTCTACTGTTTGTACCTGCCGAACTTATGGGGGCTTGGTTAGGTTGTTGTTTTATTATTTTTGATAAATTTAGATTTAGGAGTAGGTCAGTACGCTTATCCTATCCTTGATTTATTTTTCAGATTATTCCAGTATATTAGGATACCTGCTTATAGTCTATTGCCTTTCATACTCTGTACATTATTTTGTACTGACACCCCATTGCCTGGGGGCACTGCATTCATGCATGCAGGTCCCAATAGACGAACGAGTAGACCTCCTCAGTAGCAGGATTGACTTATATTTGGTTGGCTAGCCCCTTTCCTCTAGAGCTGCCAGAATTTGGAGGTTTGTTAGCTTTTGTTGTATATATATATATGGGTAAGATGGGGACCTGTCCCACCAATATTTACTACTCTTAGAGGCTTGCAAACTAGTGTGTGGGGTTTATAACTACGTTATGGCCATGCTGGCCTAGTTTTGTTGGTTTGCTGAAGCTTGTTAGTTGTGTGATGCATTGTCTTGTTATATACATGCTTTCAGTTTTTGTATAGAGATTATGGTGGCCTTGACGGCCCAATCAGGACTTCTGTGCTACTTTGCAATTTCTTTATATGAACTCTTGGGAGTAGCTGTTTCTTTTGCAGATTTGTTGACAGGGGCCTTGCCGACCGAGGGGTTAGTTTTAAGTCGAGATATACTTGTTTGTTTTCTTGATTGCGTATGGTTGCCATGCGCTAGTAGCAAACGGTTCAGCAGGGTCAGCTCGAGCCTAAGATTTGGCATTAGGAGCCAGTTGCCCCCCTTGAGTTTTGGGCGTGACAAATTTGGTATCAGAGCAACGTCGTATCCTAGGAAGTCTGCAGACAGTGTCTAGTAGAGTCTTGATTATAAATATGTTGTGCACCACATTCGATAAGCATGAAGCCACCGAGCATGTTAGAATTACTATCCTTCTTTTGCTCACCTTGTGCTATAGAGCGGTGTCTTAAGGGTTGAGGTTTCTGGCTTATAATTGATATTTGTATGCAGATATAGATGGCTGACACCAGACAGACCACAGCTAGCCAGGGGCTAGATACAGCTGCAGGTGAGGACACTAGCAAGATACCATAGGTGGAGGTAGCCCATTGTAAGATCCAGGGGGATACATCTTCTCAGACCCCTATAGCTTCTCCACCGCTTCAGGAGCCTCCGCAGGTTACAGGACCACCGACTCCACCAGCAGTACCACATCTAGTTCCTCTTATTCCATCTGACCAGGATTTCAAGAGTGCAGTATGTATGTTAGCACAGTTAGTAGTTGCACAACGCCAGCCAGTTATGCCAGATGTTGCCGGACCTTCTGAAGGACCCGGAAGTTTGAGAGTTCATGAATTTATTGCCTTGAATCCTCCACAGTTTACAGGGACAGATCACAGAAAGGACCCTCAGCACTTTGTTAATCAGCTTCATAGGATCTTCAAAGTCATGCATGCCTCAGTGACTGAGTCAGTTGAGTTAGCAGCATTTCGATTGCGTGATGTTACAGTATTTTCGTACGAAAGTTGGGAGAGATCTAGGGGAAAAGATGCATCTCTACCCACTTGGGATAGCTTTGCAGAAGCTTTCATAGATCAATAGTTGCCTCGACAGATTTGGGATGGCCGGGTGGACCAGTTTATTAACCTTCGACAGGGCAACATAAGTGTCCAAGAGTACGGGTTAAGATTTGATTCATTGGCTAGATATGCACTAGCATTTGTTAATACGATGCATGACAGGGTGCGTAGATTTGTGGGAGGGCTTGACTCAGACTATATCGACACTTGTTCTATCGCTGCACTAAATGATAATATGGATATCTCACGAACTCAGGCCTTTGCACAAGGCATAGAGGATCGCTGACATCTACAGTATATGACTGAGAGGGTCGATAGAGAGAGACAGAAGAGGGATAGGCCCGCAGGTTCACATAGAGATTTTTAGGGTGGTCCCAGACCTCGATATTCTAGTAGGCCACCTAGACCTCCACCACAACAGTTCCAAGGTAACAGATTTGATCGTCAGGGATAGTCAGGCCCAGGTGAGGGTTCACGAGCATCAGGCTCTCAGCAGCAGAGAGGCTTAGGCCAGGCTAGGTCAACACCGCCGCATTACACTACTTGCGGTAGGATGCATTTTGGGAGGTGCAGGCAGGGTTCCACAAGTAGTTTTTCTTGTGAACAGCAGGAGCATGGGTAGAGGAACTGCCCGACCATACATTAGGGTGGTATAGGTAAGTCGACCGGGTCAGTAGTAGGTTCCTCCTCATCAGCACAGTCTACAGGGTGTGGACCCCAGACTTTAGCAGGTAGAGGCAGAGGCAGAGAGGGAGCATCTAGTTATGGTAGTGGCCAGAACCGTACATATTCACTAGCCGGCCGACAGGTCTCAGAGTCATCACCAGATGTTATGACAGGTGCATTAATTGTTTGCTCTCATTGTGTTTATGCTTTGATAGATCCTGGATCTACTATATCTTATGTTACCCCATGTATTGTGGGGAAGTTATGTATAGTAGCAGAGTCATTAGATCGACCCTTTACTGTATCTACACCAGTTGAAGAGTCTATTATTACTAGGAGAGTCTATTGAGGTTGCACGGTAGAAATTATCTACCGTCAGACCTCTATAGACCTGGTAGAGTTAGAGATGGTCGATTTCGACGTCATTATGGGTATGGACTGGTTAGCGTCTTGTTATGCTAATATTGAGTGTCGGACAAAGATTGTTAGATTCCACTTTCTAGGAGAGGTGGTTCTGGAATGGAAAGGCGATACAGCAACGCCAAAAGGTAGGTTTATTTCCTATCTTAAGGCGAGGAGGATGATCACTAAGGGTTGTATTTATCATCTTATTCGCGTTCATGATATAGATGTAGAACCACCGACTCTTCAGTCTATTCCGGTAGTTAATGAGTTTCTAGATGTATTTCCAGACGAGCTCCCTGGTATCCCTCCAGAATGAAAAATTGATTTTTCTATCGATATGCTACCAGGTACACAACCCATATCTATCCCTCCTTATAGAATGGCTCCTGCTAAGCTAAAGAAGTTGAAGGATCAGCTGAAAGACTTGCTAGATAAAGGCTTTATCAGACCTAGTGCTTCACCATGGGGTGCGCCAGTGTTATTCGTGAGGAAGAAAGATGGTTCACTAAGAATGTGTATTGATTATCGACAGTTGAATAAGGCGACTATAAAGAATAAGTATCCCCTTCCGAGGATCGATGACTTGTTTGATTAGTTACAAGGTGTTGAGTACTTCTCAAAGATTGATTTAAGATCAGGGTACCACCAGATACGAGTTCGAGAGAAATATGTTCCAAAGACAGCTTTTAGAACTAGATATGGACACTTCGAGTTCTTGGTAATGTCTTTCGAATTAACTAATGCCCCAGCAGTGTTCATGGACCTGATGAATTGTATATTCAGGTCGTATCTAAACTTGTTTGTGATTGTATTTATTGATGATATTTTGATGTATTCACGTTCAAAAGCTGAGCGTGCAAATCATATGCGAGCAGTCCTTCGGGTTCTTCGAGATCATGAACTTTATGCAAAGTTTTCTAAGTGTGAGTTTTGGTTGAACTCTATAGCTTTCTTAGGCTATATTGTATCAGATGTAGACATTGCGGTTGATACACAAAAGATTGAGGTCGTAAAAACTTGGCCCAGACCTATGACTCCGACTAAGGTTCATAGTTTCTTAGGGTTAGTTGGGTACTACAGAAGGTTTGTAGAGGGGTTTTCTTCACTTTCAGCACCATTAACCAAGCTGACTCAAAAAGAAGATGAGTTCCAGTGGACTGAGGCTTGCGAGCATAGTTTCCAGGAGCTAAAGGACAAGTTCACATCAGCACCAGTTCTAGCATTGCCAGAGGGTTCAGAAGGCTATGCAGTGTACTATGATGCTTCTGGTATTGGGTTGGGATGTGTTCTAATGCAACATGGTAACGTTATCGCATATGCTTCAAGGTAGTTGAGGAAGCATGAGAAGAAATATCCGACGCACGATTTAGAGTTGGCTGCAGTTGTGCATGGATTAAAGATCTGGAGACACTATTTGTATGGCATTTATGTTGACATCTTCACAGATCATAAAAGCCTTCAATATATCTTGAGACAAAAGGAGTTAAATCTGCGACAATGTCGATGGCTTGAGTTACTCAAAGACTACAACGTTGATATTTTATATTATCCAGGAAAGGTGAATGTGGTAGTCGATTCCCTCAGTCGAAGATCTATGGGTGGTTTATCCTATTTAAGTGTGGAGAAGTGCGAGCTAGCATGAGAGCTTCATCAGTTAGCTAGCTTGGGAGTCAGATTGTTAGAGGCAAACGATAGTGGGGTCACAATTCAGGACACAACTGTATCATCTCTAGTTGTGGAGGTAAAAGAACGGCAACATGAGGATCCTAGCTTAGAGCAGCTCAGAGCCAAGGCTCAGGATCAGCAGTCTGTAGCATTTGATATAGCAGGAGATGGAGCCCTCAGATATAGTGGTCGATTGTGTGTTCCGAATGTTGCAGGGCTTCGACATCAGATTATGAAAAAGGCACATCATTCCCATTTTTCTATTCACCCTGGTTCGACGAAGATGTACCATGATAATAAGGAGATCTATTGGTGGCACGGGATGAAGAAGGACGATGTTGAGTTTGTGGTACATTGTCCTAGCTGCCAACAGGTGAAGGTTGAGCACCAAAAGCCCGCTGGGCTAGTCGAGGAGATAGCCATTCCTTTGTAGAAGTGGGAAGCAATTAATATGGATTTTGTTACAGGGTTACCTCGATCGCATCGTAAGTTTGACTCTATTTGGGTAATTGTTGAAAGACTAACAAAATCAGACCATTTCTTACCAGTCAAGACTACTTTCACAGCTGAAGATTATGCAGGGCTTTACATCCGAGAGATTGTTAGGTTGCACTGCGTCCCAATATCTATTATCTCATATCGAGGAGCACAATTTACCGCTAACTTCTGGAAGTCTGGAAGGATTAGGGACGCAAGTTAATCTCAGTACCGCCTTTCACCCTCAGACAGATGGCCAAGCTGAACACACTATTTTAACACTTGAGGACATGCTACGAGCATGCATGTTGAACTTTAATAGAAGTTGGGATGAGCACTTACATCTTATTGAGTTCACATACAATAATAGTTATCATTCTAGCATCGGGATGGCACCTTATGAGGCTTTGTATGGGCTAAAATGTAGAACCCCATTGGATTGTTCGAGGTAGGTGAGTTAGGGTTGATTGGACCTGACCTAGTACATCAAACATTGGAGCAAGTTAAGCTCATTCGAAAGAGGTTGCTAACAGCTCAAAGCCGACAGAAGTCATACTCAGATGTGCGACGAAGGGACTTAGAGTTTTGTCGATGACTGGGTATTCTTAAAACTCTCGCCTATGAATGGTGTTATGATATTTGGCAAGAAAGGCAAGCTTACTCCAAGATTCATTGGGCCATATCGGATCCTTTGGAGGGTAGGACAAGTGGCTTATGAGTTAGCATTCCCTTCGGGGCTAGAATCTATTCATTCAGTTTTCCATGTGTCGATGCTACGAAAGTGCGTAGGAGACCCTTATCGGGTTGTCCCAGTTGAGGATGTTCAGATCGCAAAGGATTTGTCCTACGAGGAAACTCCATTTGCCATATTAGATCGACAAGTCCATAAATTGAGGACCAAAGAGGTGGCTTCGCTAAAAGTATTGTGGAGAAACAGGAATAGAGAGAGGTGACCTGGGAAGCTGAGAATGGCATGAGGTCCAAATATCCTCACTTGTTTCATACCCCCAGGGTGATGGCATATTAGTTTATATTAGGCCAGTGAGGTAAGATACCTATTTTATTTTTTATTTTTTTTGTTGCTTATTATTATTGTTGTTGTCGTTGTAAATTTGCTCGCATTGTTATTGTGGAGCAATAATGCTTAGCTATTTATGTCATCGTGTGAAACGCTTAGGTTAGAAATTTTGCATTCCAAGATCCTAGATAATGACATTTACAAAGGATACTCAACCTAAATTTTGGCAACTCCTAAGGACTTAACCGCATGACTCAGATTTTTCATTTGAGGACAAATATTTCTAAGGGGGGAAGGATGTAACACCCCGCCTTTTTGAAACGTATAAAATTACTCGTATCTTCACGAAAAGACCAGGAGGGTGGGTAATAAATTAAGAATGATGTGGTAGGTCATATTTTAAGTGTTCAAGGGTGGTATCTCAAGTTTTGAAGTTAGATAAGTGGCAAAATGAAAGTTGGCAAAAATTACCGTAAGTTCCTTTTTAAAGATTTCTCTGAACTTTGGGTCAAATGTTTCGAAGGTTTTCTCCCAATATATAAAGATTTATGGGGCCTACAATCTATGAAATTGAGGGTCTACGAGTCTAGTTTCCAACACATCAAATTGTTTGTTCATACGTCTTCAGAATAGAGAGATATTCACGTTTTCGTGGGACTGCGCAAGCAGGCACGTGAGGTGGGGCCCTAGGTCGGTGGAACTTTATATACATCTTCTTCTTCGACCTTTTCTTCATTCTTCAGCTAAGAACCAGAAAAATTAGAGAAACCCATTTCTAGCATCAACTAAAGTATAGATTTTCTCGACTTAAGTCCTTGACGAAAGTTGTTCTACGCGTTGGGCTCATCATCGTGGTATAATTTGTTTCATCGATTTCATAGCATATCACACTTTAGTGTTGGGACATATTTAAAGGTTTTGAGGCATATTACGAACTTAAGATCAAGGTAAGACCCTTCTTTCATCGACTTTAGATTTTATAAGCAGCAAATAGCAATTTCTGACGGAAATACATATCTTTTATCGGATTGTCATAGTATCTTCTATTTTTATGTGTTGATAATGGTCCTTCCTTGTTGTAGTATCGAGGGGGTAATGAGTAAAAGTCGTTAGGCCACGTGAATTCAGCGAAAAAAGGTATGTTAAGGATATTCCCTACTTACGGGATGTTTCCTTAAAGCTTAGGATCAATGTAATTAGGTTGTTATCCTTGATATACTTGTAGTCGTTATTGTTGATTGTTGGTTGCTCGAGTTGATATAATCCTCCCTTGTCGGGATTCTTATTCAGTTAGTAGCGTCCCTATGTTGAACACGACTTAGAGGCTATTTGTATAGGTTGCTTATAAATAAATTGCTAGCTTTAGCGATTGGAATGTTATTTTTGCCCTTGGGGCTATTATGGTTAGCTGCAGGAATGTGATCTATGCCTAGAAGGGCTATGTTCTGCATACGGGGCTATATGGATGCCTAAAAAGGCTATGAGTTAGAGTTTCCTACGGGGCTATATTGATGCCTAGAAGGGGTATGAGTTTCCTACAAGACTATATTGACGCCTAAGAAAGCTATGTGCTTCCTACATGGCAATGTTGTTGCCTAAAAGGGCTATGAGTTGTCTATAAGCTATGTTGATGCCTAAGAGAGCTATGTTCTGCCTACGGGGCTATATTAATGCCTAAGAGGGCTATGTGACTGCCTACGGGGATAGGGGACTACCGATAGGGGTATATAGACTGATTGGCACCTTCCGAGGTTATGGGGGCCTGAGTAGGTGGTCTTGTCTACTGTTTGTACCTGCCGAACTTATGGGGGCTTGGTTAGGTTGTTGTTTTATTATTTTTGATAAATTTAGATTTAGGAGTAGGTCAGTACGCTTATCCTATCCTTGATTTATTTTTCAGATTATTCCAGTATATTAGGATACCTGCTTATAGTCTATTGCCTTTCATACTCTGTACATTATTTTGTACTGACACCCCATTGCCTGGGGGCACTGCATTCATGCATGCAGGTCCCAATAGACGAACGAGTAGACCTCCTCAGTAGCAGGATTGACTTATATTTGGTTGGCTAGCCCCTTTCCTCTAGAGCTGCCAGAATTTGGAGGTTTGTTAGCTTTTGTTGTATATATATATATGGGTAAGATGGGGACCTGTCCCACCAATATTTACTACTCTTAGAGGCTTGCAAACTAGTGTGTGGGGTTTATAACTACGTTATGGCCATGCTGGCCTAGTTTTGTTGGTTTGCTGAAGCTTGTTAGTTGTGTGATGCATTGTCTTGTTATATACATGCTTTCAGTTTTTGTATAGAGATTATGGTGGCCTTGACGGCCCAATCAGGACTTCTGTGCTACTTTGCAATTTCTTTATATGAACTCTTGGGAGTAGCTGTTTCTTTTGCAGATTTGTTGACAGGGGCCTTGCCGACCGAGGGGTTAGTTTTAAGTCGAGATATACTTGTTTGTTTTCTTGATTGCGTATGGTTGCCATGCGCTAGTAGCAAACGGTTCAGCAGGGTCAGCTCGAGCCTAAGATTTGGCATTAGGAGCCAGTTGCCCCCCTTGAGTTTTGGGCGTGACAAATTTGGTATCAGAGCAACGTCGTATCCTAGGAAGTCTGCAGACAGTGTCTAGTAGAGTCTTGATTATAAATATGTTGTGCACCACATTCGATAAGCATGAAGCCACCGAGCATGTTAGAATTACTATCCTTCTTTTGCTCACCTTGTGCTATAGAGCGGTGTCTTAAGGGTTGAGGTTTCTGGCTTATAATTGATATTTGTATGCAGATATAGATGGCTGACACCAGACAGACCACAGCTAGCCAGGGGCTAGATACAGCTGCAGGTGAGGACACTAGCAAGATACCATAGGTGGAGGTAGCCCATTGTAAGATCCAGGGGGATACATCTTCTCAGACCCCTATAGCTTCTCCACCGCTTCAGGAGCCTCCGCAGGTTACAGGACCACCGACTCCACCAGCAGTACCACATCTAGTTCCTCTTATTCCATCTGACCAGGATTTCAAGAGTGCAGTATGTATGTTAGCACAGTTAGTAGTTGCACAACGCCAGCCAGTTATGCCAGATGTTGCCGGACCTTCTGAAGGACCCGGAAGTTTGAGAGTTCATGAATTTATTGCCTTGAATCCTCCACAGTTTACAGGGACAGATCACAGAAAGGACCCTCAGCACTTTGTTAATCAGCTTCATAGGATCTTCAAAGTCATGCATGCCTCAGTGACTGAGTCAGTTGAGTTAGCAGCATTTCGATTGCGTGATGTTACAGTATTTTCGTACGAAAGTTGGGAGAGATCTAGGGGAAAAGATGCATCTCTACCCACTTGGGATAGCTTTGCAGAAGCTTTCATAGATCAATAGTTGCCTCGACAGATTTGGGATGGCCGGGTGGACCAGTTTATTAACCTTCGACAGGGCAACATAAGTGTCCAAGAGTACGGGTTAAGATTTGATTCATTGGCTAGATATGCACTAGCATTTGTTAATACGATGCATGACAGGGTGCGTAGATTTGTGGGAGGGCTTGACTCAGACTATATCGACACTTGTTCTATCGCTGCACTAAATGATAATATGGATATCTCACGAACTCAGGCCTTTGCACAAGGCATAGAGGATCGCTGACATCTACAGTATATGACTGAGAGGGTCGATAGAGAGAGACAGAAGAGGGATAGGCCCGCAGGTTCACATAGAGATTTTTAGGGTGGNGGAATGTTATTTTTGCCCTTGGGGCTATTATGGTTAGCTGCAGGAATGTGATCTATGCCTAGAAGGGCTATGTTCTGCATACGGGGCTATATGGATGCCTAAAAAGGCTATGAGTTAGAGTTTCCTACGGGGCTATATTGATGCCTAGAAGGGGTATGAGTTTCCTACAAGACTATATTGACGCCTAAGAAAGCTATGTGCTTCCTACATGGCAATGTTGTTGCCTAAAAGGGCTATGAGTTGTCTATAAGCTATGTTGATGCCTAAGAGAGCTATGTTCTGCCTACGGGGCTATATTAATGCCTAAGAGGGCTATGTGACTGCCTACGGGGATAGGGGACTACCGATAGGGGTATATAGACTGATTGGCACCTTCCGAGGTTATGGGGGCCTGAGTAGGTGGTCTTGTCTACTGTTTGTACCTGCCGAACTTATGGGGGCTTGGTTAGGTTGTTATTTTATTATTTTTGATAAGTTTAGATTTAGGAGCAGGTCAGTACGCTTATATTATCCTTGATTTATTTATCGGATTATTCCAGTATATTAGGATACCTGATTATAGTCTATTGCCTTTCATACTCTGTACATTATTTTGTACTGACACCCCATTGCCTGGGGGCACTGCATTCATGCATGCAGGTCCCAATAGACGAACAAGTAGACCTCCTCAGTAGTAGGATTGGCTTATATCCGGTTGGCTAGCCCCTTTCCTCTGGAGCTACCAGAGTTTGGAGGTTTGTTAGCTTTTGTTGTATATATATATATATATATGGGTAGGCTGGGGACCTGTCCCACCAATCTTTACTACTCTTAGAGGCTTGCAGACTAGTGTGTGGGGTTTATAACTACGTTATGGCCATGCTGGCCTAGTTTTGTTGGTTTGCTGAAGCTTGTTAGTTGTGTGATGCATTGCCTTGTTATATACCTGCTTTCAGTTTTTTTATAGAGATCATGGTGGCCTTGACGGCCCAATCAGGACTTCTGTGCTAGTTTGCAATTTCTTTATATGAACTCTTGGGAGTTGCTGTTTCTTTTGCATACCTGTTGAAAGGGGCCTTGCCGCCCGAGGGGGCTTAGTTTTAAGCCGGGATATACTTGTTTGTTTTCTTGATTGCGTGTGGCTACCATGCGCTAGTAGCAAATGGTTTAGCAGGATCGGCTCGGGCCTGAGTTTTGGCATTAGGAGCCAGTTGTGCCCCTTGAGTTTGGGGCGTGACAATATTACCCCGGGATAACTCAGATTTTTCCCAAATTTGCCTAATCTGGCCATTTGACGATATTTGTTCTTAAGAGTGGTGTCGGCCGCTCTATCTTTAAGCAAATTTTTGACATTTAGCGCAAATGTGGGCTACTCAGACTTCACCTAGTCAATGTAACGACATGCAATCACAACCCTATTCATTAAAAAGTACAAAAATTGCGGGCATTTGATAATCAAATAATACGGGAAAGATTTTCAAATTAAAATAGGCATTTAAGCATTCTAATACTATCACAGAAGCCCATCACACATCAATACGATACGATCATAGCAAATGAGTATAAATTTTCAAATGTAAGCTCGGTATTCAGAAACCAACCTTTTGTGCTGATTAAAAAGTGTTTGGAAAGCTAGGCGACAAAGAAATCCAACTCCGAGCGCAAGTTAATCAACCAAAATACTAGTAAAATGCTTAAAATAAGGAAAATACTACCTTGGTGCGAGTTTGGGAGGTTTAAGAGTGAGGGAAAGTGAAGAATTTCAAATTTTAAGACTCTTGGTCTTTATAAACTATCTAGTTCGCGCCCATTCGGCGACGTTAGTCGCATTAGCCGATCCACTCAATGATACGCCGAGTGGTCATTTGGCTCGCTGAAATTTACAGGACCTTCAGTAAAAGTGAGCGTTCAAATGGCGGTTTAAATCGAAGTCGCCGACCTGGTCGGCGACACACCGAACTAATTTTTTCGACACCTTCAGCTTTTTAAACCTGCAGCACTAACACACCATTATTTATATAAACAAAGTAAAGCATCTAAAACCTTGGGTTGCCTCCCAAAAAGTGCCTTATTTAATGTCGTGGCTCGATGCGAGTCTTTACTCACTCTCCATTATTGGGGTTAGCCCTAGTGTCACTAGGTAACCCCAATCGATCATAGGGGTGAAGATGAGGTATTGCAAAACTCATGAGTGTTCTAATCAACTTGATCAATCTAGAGTGAGATAAAATCATCTGATTCAACACTTCAATATTCTCCTTCATATCTTCTAACACTCGATCTTGGTCAGTGATCTTCTGGAGAATGATTTGTAATGTGTCCTCAACACGATTTCTCTCTCTATCTGTAGACTTTTGTCGCTCATGAGGGGGTATGTACCTTCCCTGACTCTTGTACTAGTTTTCCACCTTTGATATTTTGGTGGCCAAGTCGTTCAGCTGAGTTACCAGTGCAGCTAACTTGAAGTGACACACGACTTCTTGGTTCGCCTCAGCTAACTTGCCACCACTTCCCTTAGCCATGCTCCGGGTTTCTGCATACAACAACTTAGAGAAAAACAAAACTAAAAATAAAATTAGTAAAACTACAACTATTAAAAATAGAAATTCTACTTAACTAAGAATTCCCAAATAACACCACTCCCCGACAGCGGTGCCATTTTGATGTTTGCGTAATCAAGACATAACTTCCGATGCAAGTGTCTACGATCGTACAATAGTTTAGTAACCCAACCAAGGGTTCGGATCATTCCCAAAACAGTGGTTTTGAGAATTAATAGAAAAATAAAATTTAGCTCTAACTAGTCGTAGCTAAAGACATTAACGATTAAAAATATTGTAAATTAAAGGGGAACACAAGAGTGTCAATTAACAATGGGGGGTTTTGTCACAAGTAAGGAAAAACAACAAAATAAATAAGGATTTCTAAGTAATGAGAGGGGATCCTTAGGATGTCACGGGAATACGAGTTAATCTAGATTATTGGGTACATGTTTTCGATAGAAGATTCATAGAATAATTGTGACTAGGCTAAACTTTAAGGGAGATAAACTCTCTCTCGAGCAACTTACCCCGTTTCAAATGCGTTCCTCTCGGACACCCACTTGCTGCATGAAGACCAGCCTACGCCTTAACCCACTCACTCTCTCGAGCTGAGTGTGTGGGAATGAGACTAGGATTCACTCTCTCGAGCTGAACCTCATGTTGACCCACTCCCACCGGCAATCAATTTAGTAGTTTTAGTTTTACGACCTCTCTCTCGAGCAAGCCGAAAACACATAAATAAACTTGTATTTACAACTACAAATTCATTAAATTCATCCACAAATACTAAACGAAATCACAATTAAACTACGATTAAACTATCAGCAAGCAAGACCCAACAATTATCTTAACCTATATTCGCTAAATCACACCCCAAGAATTGGGGTTTTTAGCCACACATGTATAAGAAATAGAAATTTATACCAAATTGATCTCGCATTCAACTGGGTATGAAGATTTAAGTCTTGATACAGGCCAAAATTGAAGAATCCAAGAGACCCAAATCCAAATCTTGAAGAGGAAACCCTTTGGATCTTCAAGTCTTCAAAACCCTCTCAAACTTGGAGAAAAAATATCAAAAAGTACTATTCTATATGAAAATTATAATAATTGTTCCATACTTAAAACTACAACTTTAACTAGTATTTATAGTTTTCACAGATTTGTGTTGCAGTGGATCATTCGGCGTCGTTAGTCGAAATCACTGATGAACTCAGCGATTCTCCCTTTGGTGCAGTTCATCGCCGTCTTGCACCAACCTTCAGTATCGTCGTGCACTGGGTCATTGGTGAAATGGTACTGCTTTGTGGAACTTCTCGGTGATGCGCCAACTGCTCCATTTTTTCGCCGACTTGATCCTTTCCTTCAGGGCTCAGCACACTGGAACTAAAGGCGAAGTAAGACCCTTCGGCGACTCGCCAAGTGGACTCGGCGATCCTCAGGCTTTCATTTCTTCATTCTTTTCAGCCTTTTCGTTCCTTTTTATAACATAGTGTCTATGATTTCCTTCAAACTTCAAATACCTTAAACTTAAGGGTTTTCATCAGATATTGAGATAAAATAAGCATTTGAGGACACAATTTCTATTAAAATATAGCCCTAAATGAGTCTAATTTGTGTACTAATCAATAACTGAACCCTATATCCTAGTGGAGGGGTCAATCAAGATCCCTACCTGGACCTGCACGCACGAAACAAAAATGCAGCGTCCCCAGGCAACTGGACATCAGTAAGAATAAAATTGTACTGGTATGTAAGGCAGAAAGTAAAATCATAAATTTGTTGTAAAAAGGGTAATAAATATAACACATGAACCAGAAACTCTGATAGCTTCCATGGCTGACATCCAACCTTATATAAATTAAATATGCATTGTCAATGTATTATTTTAAAGTTTTTCAAAAATATAAATTAGTGAGGAAGGATGACTGATTTCAAATTCATATTGTTCATCCCTAATCTTTTAAGTTACAACACCTAAAGAAGAATAAGAATTTGTACACATGGACCTATAGTCAAGAGAATCAATAAAATGACATAATGGCGCCGACAACCCTATATAACCGAACGAGTGGAATAGCAACATAATGGAGTCACAAAAATACGCCAGTTGCAATCTCAATTCCTTTCACAAAAGGTCTTTCTAGCAATAGAATAGTAAAACAACATTTGACGATTTAGGATTCCAAAATTTGTGCTCAAAGGAAGTACATCGCTTAGCCTTAACATACCTCAATTATGGGTCTTACGGTATTCATATGGATTGTACCTCTTCCTTAGAGCAAGTAATCTACATAAAATCATGTCACACAACCATTACAGGCAAAATATAACATTTTAGGGTCAAAGTAGCAATTTAGAGGTTACTAGCAGAGTGATTAGCTCGCCAGACCCCTTTTAAATGTGTTTCATTATATTTTCTTCAACAAATTACAATCCCAAATTGATGACATACATACATTTTTGTAGCAGCTATTAACAAGTGGAGGACGATACAATAGTCAACAACAACCAAATAGATTATGCCTGCACAATAATAAAAACTCGGCATATCACCACACCCCTCCTTTCCAACCCCAAAATAACCACAACCAAATCTCAACCATGATTCTTCAAACCATTAAATCCATAAAAAGTATATGTATTCAATCCTATAATTATTCAATATAACCATAATAACTCAAACTTACGACTTCTGATAACCATCTTGTGAGTCGTCCAATGATTAGGTTTGGAATCATGTCTTTCTTTTCATAAACAATAGGAGAATAAAAGGGAAGAATCTTAACATAAAATTGATGGAGCTTATATTATTTTATCATGTCTTATCATTAACAAACAATCTCCTCAATAAAAAACAATCCCCTCAAACACAAGACGTTGAACCAATAAGAAACCATTTCAAAATTTCAATGCAATAATAGAGTCAATGCTACACTTATTTATCTTACAAGTAATTACCCATCTATAATTCTTCTTCTCTTCCGAACTCATATCAAACAAAACCACACAAAAAAAATCATTTCTGAAAATTCCAGCAACAACAACATCAGAAAATACTTCAAAATATCCCAACATCACAAAACTATCCAAATACAATTTTCCAGCTGTCTATTTGTGTTCTTGATTATCTAGCATAGCTATAACTTAGACTCAGTCAATAAAATTAAGGGTGAGAATTATTACCTCCAAACAGCAGCAACGCAACCTAAAAAATGAGACTCTTTCACTATGAAGAATCCTCCAAATCACAACCAACAAGGAGGAAAGAAGTAACACAATCTCTATGAACATTCCGAGGGTGAAACCATGTTGAAATCTTGTATATCTTTGCTTTTATAATAGGGGACCCTTTATAGAGGAGTTAGGACTATTTTCTTCTTATTTGGTCGAAAAAGATAAGATAAAATTGTCACATCCCGAGGCTGCCCCCAGGACGTAAACACGGGACCTAGGATCATGAGTGACCCAATTTAACCCTAAGCTAGCATATCATAAGCATATTGAAAGATTACTAAATAAATATACTATGCGGAAGCTTAAAAAGTGACAACTAAAAGTGGGGAATACCCTATACTAATAAGAATATATAAAAGACTATGAGTTTAATAACAACTGGAGGATCAAACTCAAAACTAAAATTGAATCTAGTACTATGTCTGAAAAACCTCTAACTGAATAAAAAGACTAAAGTGTAAAGCATGTCTATTGTCCTCGAAGTATGAGGACTCACCACTGAAGTTGATGAATATGGATCAGGAACCAATCTACGCGTGATATGAATGTTGAGGACCTAAACCTACATCATGAAAAGATATAGCGCAGAGTATGCGTCAGTACTTGGAAGGTACTGAACATGGAGGATAGGATAAAAGCTTAATAAACATATAACTAAACAAAGCATAACTTAGCAATGACATAATCTAAACTTGATGGAAATACTGATGCATATCGAAAAGAACTGAATTGAATGCAATGACTAAGTACATAACATGCTAAGAGTGAATACTAAAGTATCACTAAAAACCTGGTGAAATACACTAGAGTCTGATTGTGGTAGATACTAGTAACCGACATAACCACCACATGAGCTATATGTGGTGTCTGATGTACACACCTCATCGAAGGCCCTGATATACCTTGCTAGGGGTATAAAGGTGTCACTGGCATGATCACTAAAATGGATGACCAACAGGGGGGACTTAACCTACGGGGGCACGTAGTTTTGGGACTATGAGGGTACGGTGAAACCCTAGTCCACTCGGTGCTAAGCCTACTCCCAACTGAATATATATGATACATTATGACTGCAATATTAAATAGCTCAAAATACTGACATGCAGATACTCATACTTGAAAACTCTTTCTCAAAAACAATTCAAAATCATATTATAATATAATCATTGATGACTCAGGAAGTCATATTGCATAAACATTGATGGTATATCTAGATACCATATTGCTCATACATTGATGGCCTACTCGATTGTCATACTAATCATGTTTTAGAAGCTCTTTCTCAAAACTATCTTAACTTTCTCAAAAGTAAGTTTAAAACTCAAGTGTTGGCTTTAAAAATCTTCTCAATATTTATAACTCAAAATAGGGTTCATGCTGAAATATACTGATAATGTGATGTTCAAAACTAGAGCATGTATATATGTTCAACTGACCTAGCATGTGTAAGTTGTGAACTAAGAGAATCTACACAACTAGGGTTCTTAGTTTCATGCGAAGAACTAAGCAACAATTCCACAATATTCGAATAGCTAAATCACAACTACTATCTAAGGTTTTAAAAATTCTAGGTCTAAGCAAGATATTGGAATCAAGAATCTGACTGGATTCTAGGGACCTAGTGGCTGAAAAGAATCCACCAGGGAAATCCCACATACCTGGTGTCGAAATTCACAGAGAAATCTTTCGATTTTAGGGCTGGAACTGAAGGAAACTTGTTGTGTTCTTGGAAGGGTTTTGAGTCGACTTTTTCTCCTCTTCTGTTCTAAGCTTGGTGAATTTAGAGGATAATGGTTTAGGGTAAAATCTTACTAGAATAATAGGCTAAAATTGACCAAAACGAAATAGTTTAGGGTTAAAACAATTAGGAAAAGACCTGACTACCCCTAACTAGAAAGTCAACTGACCCATCGACGGAGCTAACTCACGTGCCGTAGGTGACTGACGATATATCCCGTTAGTCGTCGTTTGGTTGTCAGAGGGATGAAATCTAGGTTCTGAAACTAAAAGTCGACTAGCCCATCGACGGAGCTGACTGACTGGCCATGAGTTGACTAACGGTCTGTCATGTCAGTCGTCCTTTCGCTATCAAAGGGCTGAAATCTGGGGTCAGAAATTAAAAGTCGACTGGCCCATCGACGGAGATGACTGACGGGCCGTAAGTCGATTGACGGTCCGTAGGTGGCCTCCGTCAGTGGCACCTGCAACTTCTGAAAATCAAGATTTTTTCCTTTCTCAAATCTGAATGTTACAAAAATGAAGGGAAACCAAATCTTATAAAGCTAAACCGACATAAGGTCTAAGTGTCCACCTTCACGTGCCTGCTTGTGCAGTCTCACTAAAATTTGAATATCTCTCAATTCTGAAGTCATATGGACAAATGGTTTAGTGCATTGTAAACTGACTTGTAGACCTTCTATTTGGTATATTGGGGTTCTTATAAAGTTGATTATATTAGGAGAAAAGCTCCAAGAAATTTAACCCAAATTTCAAAAAGCTTATCAAAGAAACTTACTCTAACCTTTGTCGACTTTTATTTCCCAACTTGGTTGACTTCAAAACTTCAATTATGATCATTGGGTGACTATATCACCTTATAAAACATCATTCTTAGCATATAAGACACTCTTTGTCATACTCCAAGGTACTGGTTAACACAAACCTTCCGAACGGGCGGGGTGTAACAAGAGACATTCCTTAACTCGAACTTGTTAAAGGGCATCCTTGACCCATAACGTTAGTCTATTATTTGATTTTTACCACCCCTTAGCAACTTTGTTCTCCCAATGTGATACACCAAGTCATATAAACCTCATACACTCATGCAATGATACGCATATTATGTGAAAGAACTATGAGGTCTCACAGTTTTCTAAATGAGGAAGCAAGAATTAATAATGCAAACGCTCTCAGACCGAGAGGAGATGAGTGATATTCACCTAATAAGGATCACAAGCACTTAGGTGTTCTTAACTAGCTAATAATTCATTCTTTACATCGAATAATTTTTATTTGTGACAAATCTATGTTGTATTCCAAAGTCATAGGGAACACAAGTCTGGTCTCTTCTAATTGATAATCAAAACCTTGAGATTATAGCCTGTTACTACTGGATTCTAGTTAAAATTGGTTACTTGAACACTAAATCCAACCCAATTTACTTTATGCATTTTTGTGTATGGAAATATAAACCACAACTGAACATAAGAACTAGTAGACTTATTTCTTCAATATTCCCTATGGAATCGACCTTAACTCTTGTTGAGTTCTATAATTGAATTCGACCCTTTTATACTTCTTAAGTGAAGTGTAAGTTTGGATGTATCATATACATGTCACACCACCACCCTGAGTAAAGTTCTCGAGCATAGCCAACACCTTCAATAAGACATCTTAAGCAATGGTGCAGCGACATACTCTAGAAAAACCTGGTCCTCTCGAACATAAACATGTGGCTTCCGAGATACCTCTCTAGCACGACCCCTCACTGTTGTTGCTTTATGGCATGGCCTCTAGTTCGGGCTCTACCCTACCCCTACCTGGGTCTCAATAAGTGTCTCGGAAACTACCTCCCTACCTCTACTCGCAACAATAGCTCTAGTCCTCACCATCTGCCAAAAGAACAAGCCACACTAAGAACTAGCGAAAGTAACACACACGATAAGAATATTTGAACAAAAAGAAGTTTCCTAACTATCTTCAGAGCCTCTCAAAGATAAGTATAGATGTCGTCGTACTGATCCGCAAAACTCTATTTAGACTTGTCTTGTATACACGTGATACCTATGAACCCGGCTCTAATACCATTTGTCACGATCCAAAAATGGATGTGATGGCACTCGTCTTATCCCACCAAAACAAGTCACCCAAAAACCCAACATATAATGATAAATGCAGAAGTAAAACAAGAAACAACGTCTAACACCATATACTAGAGAGCCTCTAATGTATTACAATAAAATGAAGGAAAAGTAAAATTATCAATGTCATTATTTCTCGAGTAGAATAAGAACATAATAAAGGAACAAAGAGGCCCGCTGAGATGACAAGCAACTACCTCTCAAGTTTCCGTGGTAAAACCTCAGAAATAATATAGAGGAAAGATAATCACAAAGATCCGGTCTCGTAACCTACACAAGTGCAGAAGTAAGGGGTGAGTACCAAATAAAACAGTACTCAGCAAGTACTTAACTAACTCTAAGTAAAGAATTATTAAACACAAGTACTCCAACCACTGATGAGTCTGAGATTTGGACTCATTTGGGGATTTGTTTATATAGATTTAGTGTCAAATGCTTAATTTGTGTCATAAACTGATGTTAAATCCTTGATTTTCAAGTATATGAATTGAGGGAAAAAGCAAAGACACTAACAGGCAAAAAGGAACAAAACAAACTGAAGAAATAAGAAAGGCAAGCTTGGTGATCGCCAAGGGCACTTGGTGAATCGCCGAGTGGCTAGCTTGACCGCCTAAAGTTCCAGTGTTCCAACCTTGAGGGAAGAAACCAAGTCAGCGACAAAAAGGAGCAGTCGGCGAATCACCGAGCAGTTCCGCGATGCAAAGAGAGATCGCCCAAAGTTACAAAACTTGATGATGTTGAGTGCCAAGGCGAAAAGGCGATGGAAGAGATCAATGGGCGGTTCGCCAAATGGTTCAGCGAGCCTGACTTACTTCGCCAAAAGGCCATTTGTGGCTTATTTTTGGTGACTATAAATCAGATACTGAGCAATTATTTGAGTATGCAGACTTATGCTGGTGAATGCGAATTGAGTTTAGAACACTTTTCTCTGCAGGTTTTCATAGTTTAGAAGAATTTTAGAGATTCAATTGGGAGATTTTGGAAGTGAGTTTCAATTATTCTACAAATTGAAGCATTGTAAAGACTAAATTACTCGTACCCAGTTGATAGCTAATTGATTCGGTAATCATTTTTACTCTTTTAAGATGTTTGGCTAAAACCCTAATTCTTGGGGTGTGATCATGTGATTATGAATTGAATTAGTTTATGGGTATTGTTAATTACTAGTTTAAATGTTATTTTGAACTGAGATTAATCATTAATTGTGGTTTAATTTATGAATTGTAGTCGCAAATGCAGTTCTAATTTTGTGTTCTTGGCTTGCTCGAGAGAGAGAGAGGTCTTAGAACTAAGATTATCGATTAATGATTTGTAGGTATTGGGTTGAGCTGGATTTAGCTTGAGAGAGTGAATCCTAAACCCAATCATATCTATCTAGCTCGAGAGAGAGTGGATGAATTAAGGTGTGGGTTGTTCTTCATTGTTATGTTTTCTGTTGTTCGAAAGAAATCACTTGATTCGGGATAGTTGTTCGAGAGAAAGCTCTCTCCCTTATAGTCTAGACTACTCACTGATTTTTAGTTGTTTACTAGCAGTTTCAATTACCCATATATTGAAATTTACCTATAATCGATCACATCCCGAGAATACCTCTCCTTATTGTTATTTCAAAGTGTTTGTGACTGCTTTGTAGTTGATAATTAAAAACCAAAACCCTCATCTGACATTTCTGTCACCCCTTTAATTTTATTCATGTCTTTTTCGATAATTTATATTCCTATGGCTAATTAGACCACGTTTGCACTTCCTAATTGAATTTGAACATGTAACGCTCCCTGTGGGATTCGACCCCAACTTAATTGTTGGGTTTAATACTGACTAGCGATCGTTCGCACCTAGAATTAGATGAGGTGTGCTTGAAACATTAGATCAAAATGGCGCCGCTGCCGGGGACTGGTGTTGTTTAAAAAAGTTTTGGTGAAGTTGAATTGTGATCTTTTTAGTTATAGTTGAATCTACTTATTTTAGTTTTGGTTTTGTGTTGCTTGTGTTAAACAGATGAGGAGATGATCGTTAACAGAAGTAATGGTAGCCAAGTGGGCCACCAATATGATGTTGGAAACCTCAGTGATTTCAATGACCCGAACATCAATGATCCAGTACAAATGGGTGGTGTTGGAGCCATTCATTTACCTCCAGCTGAAGGAAACATTGTTTTTCACATCACAAGCATCATGCTTCAGCTCCTACAATTAAAAGGATTATTTGGGGGGGCTGGCTCATAAGGATCCCCATGAGCATATCAAAAAATTTGTTGATGTTTGTGGACCGTTCTCATTTAAGAACATATCGCAAGAATCGGTCTGTCTGAAGTTGTTTCTATTTTCTCTGACGGGCGAGGACAACAAGTGGTTGGTTGAGTTGCCACGAGATTCAATCATTTCTTGGATGGAGCTGATCACAGTATTCCAAGTGAGATTTTTTCCCCATCAAAGATGATGACACTTAGGGATAGTATCCAAGGTTTCAAACGCTTGGAGGGTGAGCCAATCTATGAGACGTGGTTGAGGTTTAAGAAGTTGGTGTTGCAATGCCCGACTCATGGATTTCCCAACAATTTGTTGTTGCAATACTTCTATAGGAGTCTCAACTAGGTGAACAAAAGAGTTGTTGATCAACTTGTTCCTGGTGGTATAATGCAACAACCCTATGAAGTAGCTTCACAACTCCTTGATTGCATGACCAATATCAATAGGGCATGGTACACTCGTGAAGACTAAGTCTCTCCTCTCAACTTTAGAATAACAAAGGAGCAGATCGAAAAAAATCAAGAAAGATACCAAAACATTGCAAAGATGATGACCCAGCTGGACATCATGTCTAAAAATGTCATCGGTGTTGGTACGAAGAGTGTTAATATTGTGGGTGTTGGTAGAGTAAACCCCAATGAAGCCTAATTTGAAGCGTTGTACAATGAGGAAGTGAACTTCCTAGCCAACCAAAGGGGAGGTTATCGTGCAAACTACCAAAGACCGGGTGGAAATTAAGGTTGGAATAGAGATGAGGGATGGAGAGACCGTGACAGAGATTGGTGTGATCGCAACGCCACTTGGAAGGAAAGAGAGGGAGAGAAGGATAGGTATGTTCCTCCCCATAAGCATCAAAAGCCCAAGAAATTTATGGGTGGTCGTACAGAAGACATGCTCTCACGCATTCTCAACAAGGTTGAAGGGTCCGATAAAGTGTTGAAAGAAATGAAAGGGGATGTATCGACTCTCAACCAGAGGGTGACCTCTCACTCAGTCTCAATTAAGCAACTGGAGACCCAAATGGGTCAAATCTCTTCACATTTGAATCCAAGACAACAAGGGGGATTGCCTAGTGATACAATGGCAAACCCCAAAAATGAAGCTCTAATAGGTACTTGCGTTGTGCCACGACGTTAACTAAGGCACTTCTTGGGAGGCAACCCAAGTTTTAATGCTTTAAGTTTAATTTTTAATAAAGGGTGTTGATTGTGAAGGTTGAAAAGTGAAGTGTGTTTAAAAATAAGTGGTTTGGCGAGCCAAGAGTCCAGTCGACAAGCCCTACCTGGACCATTGTTGGACCCACAAAGCCTAAAGTGGAAGTATGTAAAACTTGGCGGGCCAATTTCTTAATTGAAGACTCACCGAATGAGTCGGCGAGCCCGATTTTGTCCGCCTCCAAATTGACTGGAGGTCCTGTAAAACTTGGCGAGGTAAATTACCACTCGGCGCATCACCGAGTGGTTCGGCATGGTCGACTAACACCACCGAAAAGGCCGCGAGTTGAAAGGTTTTAAAAGGTCAAATGGTTTAAAATTTCAAAATCTTTCATATTCTCTCATTTCTAACCCCGTACACTCTCACCTGCACTTTAGATTCTCCATACTTTACTATTTAGTTTGCTTTTTGTGTGTGATCTCGTGCTTGGAATCGAATTACTTTGCCGCCTAGCTTTTCAAATTATCAATTCGGCATACAGGTTGGTTTTCCGAATCACGCACCTTTGATTAGTGGTTGAACTCAAATGCTATCGGTAAATATGTGTTGATTTGGGTTGGGTAATTTTTTAAATCATGTTTTTATATGTCAGATTGCATGTTTTGTTTTCAAACTTATACCTAATTTCTTAAAAAGATGATTTCCCATGTTTTGTGTGATTAAATTATTTCTAAATTATTAGGTTGCGGTTCTTTTATATTGGGTCTAGTTGGGTGAACTCTGAGTAACCCCGAATTCAGCCAAACGATGTAATTTTCCCAATGATGTAGCGTTTGACGTCATTCTTAAGGGCAAAAGTCATCAAATGGCTAATTTTGGGCAAATCGGGGGAAGTCTGAGTACCCCGAAGGCATGGGTCATATGGGTCTGGTTTGAATTGTATAGGGTATGTGTTTGATTTTGATTTCAGGGGTTGCAAGCTTGATTTTGGGAAACAGGGTTGAAAATTGGCACGTTGGGGCAGTTTGGTGAGTTGGGTCAAGTTCGCCGAACCGTTCGACGGTTCATCAAAGTCCCTCTTTGATCGCCCTTAATTTCTAGATTTGGCTAAGTTGAGTCTGTACCTTTCGGTGGGAAGCATGAGCTTGCCGAGTTCACTCGGCAACTCACCAAAAGGTTCCTTTGATTGCCCTTTCTACGCCCCTAACCCCTAAAGCACACTGTAATTTTTGGCGGGCAAGTCAAAGCTCACCGAGTTGTGTCAGCGATTTATCGAAAGGGCCCTAAACATCACCGACATGCCTTATTTCTGGAAATTTTTCAAGCTGGTCCTTTCGCCGAGCCTGATCTAGCTCGCCTAAGTGACTCAGTGACTCACCGACTAGTTCAGCGAGTCTTTCTACAACTTGATATATGTAATTTTCTTGAATGGTTTCTAACACTTTTAGATGTGTTTTGTAGATATGGATAGACCCAAAGTACCAGGACGAGACATGCATCCCCGCAAATGGGTAAAAGGGATCATCATAACTGAGGATGCAGTGGCATCCAAAGCAAAGGTATCCAAACTTCCTACCACGGGTGGGAAAGGCAAAAAAAAGGGCAAGGCGTCGCAAAGAGTCAACGGAGGTCAGCTCTGACAAGTGAGGGAGTCTACGCGACTCACCTTACAACATCTGAAAGTGAGGGGGAACACCAGGATTCTCAAGTTGTCATCTCTAAGCCTGAGGATGACCAGATGCTATTGGCCCGGAGAGCTGAAATGAGCTCCAAGAGGATGCATGATCCGTCTAGGATCCGGGTACCTCAGACCACTCCTCCTTCTCCAGTTCCAGATCAGACTGTGGTCCCAGTACCACCTGCACAAGGTCCTCCTCCCCGGTCTCTCAACAAACTAAAGGCCGAGGGACTAAGGACTATCATCGAGGAGAAGAGATTGTCCACAGATAGTGTGATGGACAGATATTCGGAGATATGGAGCACCCTAAAATCCCACAACTTCCAGCACTTTACTAAACCCCGAGGCCCTTACATTCCTAATTGGATTTGGGAGTTCTACACTACCTATAGAGATTTGGTGCCACAGGGAAAGAGGAAGGTTGCTACCTTCAAGCCAGTAGACTATGGAGTTGTTAGTGGAAGGAAGATGACTACCAGAGCAAGATCAAGATAATGGATTTGAAGGATATGAAAGGTTGGTTGGCCTCTCTTTTATCTCACAATACTACTAGGTGGATCGAGGCCAGAGTGCCAATAGAGAAGAAAGACCTTAATGTGGCAGCGACGTATTGGTTCGGCTTCATCATTAGCACAATTATGCCCTCCCAAAACAAGTCTATCCTCCGTGACACAAAGGCGGCCTATCTTGGATCCATCATTGCATGGAAGTGCATTAATCTAGGTGCAATTATCAGACAGGAGATGGCCATGAGAGCTAGGCAGCAATAGACATCTCTTCATTTCCCGGTATTAATCACCGAGTTGTGTAGATGAGCCCGATTACCACGTGATAAGAAGAAGGACATGAAAGTGATTCCCACCTCCTCTACTGACATTCGGTGTATTGAGGCCAAGTACTTGAAGGATAAGGCTGAGAAGAAGAGGGAAGCCCCGGTGGATACATCCCCAATTGTTGATATTGAGACACTACTTGTAGAGGCAGTATTGCCTACTCCGGCCACTGGCCTTCAGGTATTTCTAGCTCTGCCCCTTTTATAACTCCGAGTTCTTCTACCACTCCCCTGCCTCCTAGGTATGCTACTAGTACTGTAGCATCCCAACCTCCACTCACCCAGGCAATGCTGCTACGGATGAGGCACCTAGCCCATTCGGCTGATGTGCGTGCCTGTAGAATAGAGGTTACAGTTCTTGGGATGATTGAGAGAGCTCTCACCGCTGCTTTGACACCTCTTAGAGATGCTATTGATGCCCTCACGGCAAGGATAGAGGTGTGTGAGAGAGGTCAGGGAGCCCTTCATGAGGTGACGGTCTTAAAGGCTGCAATTGTAGAGTTGAGAAGAGATGTGGACCAGCTGAAGTCCACTGATATGTCGATGTTGTTTATGAGAGTGGAGATCCCTAACGACTTGGACACAGATATTCCAGCAAGTTCTAATGTTTAGAGTTGATGATGTAGATGCAGAGTCTGAAGCTGAGACTAATGAGAAGCAACTCGGTGTTCAGGAGGAGACCACCTATGAGGGCTTGAGTGAAGTCGATGAGGCTATGGTACATTCGGCCATTCAGACATCTTCGAGGGACACTTCTATAGAAGGCTACAGTGGAGCCAGTGTTGATGTTACACCGGGCACTGATGCACAATCCCAGAGTGTGACCCGGGGAACTGATGCCCTGACATACGGAGTGACTGCGATGCAGACTTCACCTCAAGCTTATCCTGGCAGGATGACATATTTACCTCCCTCTCTGTTGTTTTTATTGAATATTGTTGTTTTAGTTGCATTTGAGGAGAACTACTTTTCCTTTATGGGTGGGGTGAGGTATTTCCATACCTACCTCTTATGATTACATTTTGTTTGTGAATATTGGGTTTTGTGATCTATTTATATGTTTTGATGGTGTTTTGATCTCAATCTTGTGGATTTTTGAGCTTGTGGCTCCTTGTTTTGAATGGAAATGGTTTTGACCTATTTTTAAAATTTGTGCCACCTCTATTGTTTGTGATTGTGGTTATTCTTGTGCAAATTTGAGCATTGATTATGATTAATACCGATGACTTGAATAGTGCTCTTAATTGAACAAAATGAATGTGCGACTACGATGAGGCCAAATGAAGTTGCATAGACAATGTGTGGACTTTTAGCATCTCGTTGTGACTAGCCGGTTATCGGATGAGTCTCTTGTGATGAAACTTGCACACTGTCTAGAAAGTGTGGAGTCTTGTTTGATATTGGTGTCAATGCCTTGTGTGATGAGATTACCTTGAACATTGTGTGTGATGAACCTAGAATTTTCCCCGTTGGTCTGGTTGACTAAGTGATGCAAACACTTGAAATGATCTTAGGGAACAATTTTAAAGAGTGAAACAATTTAACAATATACCTCTTTTGTGGCCAACCTTGTGAGATGTGTGAACCTTGCTTGAACCCTCTTAAGCCTTATCCTTTTCTTGGAAGAAACTTGAACAATTGTGACTCCTAATCCATTCACCCATAACTCTCATGAAGTGTGGTTTATTTGAATAGCCAACTTAGTCCAAAAGCCTAAGTTGGGGGTATGGTAAAAAGAGAAGGGAAATCAAGAAGTGTGAGAAATTCCCCCTTTGAGCAATGGTTTTGAAAAAGATGGAACCCCTCCATGTAAAAAGAAAAAAGAAAGCAAAAGAAAAAGAATGAAAAAGTTGTGAAATAAAGTAGTGGAAGTTGCAAAAGAAATGGGGTATCTGATAGTCCATTTGAAGTTGAATAATGGGGTGAATTATGAGCATGATCAAAATGTTGAAGAAAAGGAAGAAAGTGATGTTCAGACCACATTTCATGAAAGTAGCAGTCACTGAGCCTAAATGATCATACCCTTAGACTCAGCCCCGTTACAAGCCTTGAAAAGACCTTTGTGATCTTGAGTGAGCTGAAACAAATGTTGATTGGAAAATAAGGGCAAACCTATGGATGAAATCATGCATGTGTTCATCTTTGTGAGTGTGAGAGTCGTATATGATTCCGGAACTATAAATTGTTGAAGAACTTTGTGTGAATATGGGAATCATTTTTGTTGTGAGGGCATTTGAGTACCTTTGTTGAGCTTGAACTTGCATTTGAAGCAAGTATGGTGAACTTGAGCATCTTTGATAATGGTGAGTCACAGTTTAAATCTTTGAGTGCACAATTGATCACTGCATGAGTAAGTTGAATCTTATTGTGTTCATTCATGTCAAGTCTTATGCAGCACTATTTGAGACATCCTTTTTGAATTGGTAATCTTGAGTTTTACTTGAGGACAAGCAAAAGTTTAAGTTAGGGGTGTTGATGAGTCCGAGACTTGGACTCATTTGGGGCTTTGTTTATATAGATTTAGTGTCCTCAAATGCTTAATTTATGCCATAAACTGATGTTAAATCCTTGATTTTTAAGTATATAGATTGAGGAACAAAGCAAGGACACTAACAGGCAAAACGGAACAAAACAAACTGAAGAAATGAAGAAAGGCAAGTCTGGTGATCACCAAGAGCACTTGGCGAATCGCCGAGTGGCTAGCTTGACCGCCTAAAGTTCGAGTGTGCTAGCCCTGAGAGAAGAGACCAAGTCGGCGAAAAAAAAGGAGTAGTCGGTGAATCACCGAGCAATTTCGCGACGCAAAGAGAGATCGCCCAAAGTTACACAACTTAAGGATGCTAAGTGTAACGGCGAAAAAGCGATGGTAGAGATCAATTGGGGGTTCGGCGAGTGGTTCGGCGAGCCCTACTTACTTCGCCAAACGGCCCTTTGTGTCTTCTTTTTGGCGACTATAAATTAGATTTTGAACAATTATTTGAGTATGCAGAATTATGCTGGTGAATGCGAATTGAGTTTAGAACACTTTTCTCTATAGTTTTTCATAGTTTAGAAGAATTTTAGAGATTCAATTTGGAGATTTTGGAAGCGAGTTTCTATTATTCTGCAAATTGAAGCATTGTAAAGACTAAATTACTCATACCCAGTTGATGGCTAATCGATTTGGTAATCGTTTTTACTCTTTTATGATGTTTGGCTAAAACCCCAATTCTTGGGGTGTGATTATGGGTTGAATTAGTTTATGGGTATTGTTAATTACTAGTTTAAATGCTATTTTGAAATGAGTTTAATCATTAATTGTGGTTTAATTTATAAATTATAGTTGCAAATGCAGTTCTAATTTTGTGTTCTTGGCTTGCTCTAGAGAGAGGTTTTAGAACTAAGATTATTGATTAATGATTTGTAGGTATTGGATTGAGCTGGGTTTAGCTCGAGAGAGTGATAAATTAAGGTATGGGTTGTTCTTCATTGTTATGCTTGTTGATGTTCGAAAGAAAGCACCTGATTCGAGATAGTTGTTCGAGAGAAAGCTGTCTCTTTTATAGTCCAGCCTACTCACTGATTTTTAGTTGTTTACTAGTAGTTTCATTTACCCATATATCGAAATTCACCTATAATCGATCACATCCCGAGAATTCCTCTCCTTGTTGTTATTTCAAAGTGTTTGTGACTACTTTGTAGTTGATAATTAAAAACCAAAACCCCTATCTGACATTCGTGTCACCCTTTTAATTTGATTCATGTATTTTTTGATAATTTCTATTCTTATGGCTGATTAGACCACGCTTGCACTTCCTAATTGAATTTGAATACGTCCCGCTCCTTGTGGGATTCGACCCGAATTCAATTGTTGGGTTTTATACTGACTAACGATCATTGGCACCTAGAATTGGATGAGGTGTGCTTGAAACGTTAAATCAACCACTATATCTAAACCTCCCCAACTACAACTTGTAATAAACAAACAACCCATTCTAAACAGTTCTCACTCCACATAACAAAGCACATAAGAAATAACTCGAATTGCACCTCCACACAAATAGTCCATCATTATAATGTAGCACAAATCAAGGTTCTCAACAATAAACATATCAATGGTCATAATCAAATGAACTGTAATACAATAATTTGCAATATCATTTATAGTGATGCATGGTTGTCATAATAATACACACCCATTGTATCTCACTCTGAGACTCATGGGGGACTTCATAGTCCATGCATCTGCCATGGGCGTATGGCCCGATCCTAGTTTTATTTCAACAAATCTGCCACAGACGTGTGGCCCATTCCCTATTTCCACTCAACAAATCTACCATGAAAGTGTGACATATTCCATGTTTCCTCCATCCTCACCAATATCATCACAATAGTGGTGCTGCATCAATGCAAACATAATAGTGCAATAATGAAATATGAGGATGATAATGCAACATCAATAAGTCAATCAAAGAAAATCGTCAAGTGAATCATCTCATTTGGCTAATTACCCATGATATTAATCAAGTCATACAAATCTACAAGATTTTCATTTTAACCCAAGTTGTTTAGAAAGTTCACATCATCAATTTACAATATACAATTCTTATATGAATCCTTTCACCAATTTCCATTACTCCTAATTATATAATGGCATACAAGGTTCAATAAACTCAACAAAAAAAGTCAAGAAGTCCACTTGCCTTAGTTAATCAAACAATCACTCCAAAACATGAGTTTTCCCCTTTCATCGACTCTCTAATTCAACATATTATGTTCAAATAAGTGATGTAATAAGATTTCAGAACTAACACTACCCATATCAAGAGTTATGGTGGGCCAAATAGACCCAATACCCAATTCAAAAAAATAAGGTTTAAGTTTGTAAATTCATACAAAATTCTACCCAAAATATTTGGAAACAATCAGTAAAAACCATTATGAAAGTAGAGTTGAAATCAATCACAAATCATTATTTCTCTTAAATCTAAGTTCTTGAGAACATTCCAGTCCTTGAAGTTAAAAATCCTTAATTTCATGTTGAAAACCACAAATGATAATTAGGAAATGAAGATTTAGGTTCATAAAGACTTACCTAAAAGATTTCCCACGAAAAATCTCTTTGACATCGTTTTCCAAGAGTTTCAAAGACTCAAAAATGGTGAAAATGGGGAAGAATCCCGATTTGAAAAAACATTTTGTCAGACAACTTTAACTCCTTGCGATCACGATGACCAAGGTCTCGCGATCATGTTGAGTTAAATGGCCAACTCATTTGATTTAACCATCGTGATAGCCCTCCACACAGTCGCGATGATCAAAAAAATATCACTACACGATTACGACAGCCATCCATGCGATCGTGATGCATAGAAACCCATACCTTTGTGATCGTGTTGGTTTTCCTTGTGATCATGATGAACAAGTTATCATGCATCAGATACACCAAACCAACAACATTACTTAAACCACAAACATTCTCAAATAGACCTTCGAGATTCATTCGGAAACCTGAGTACAAAATCTAGATTTGCTACCCAACTAAACTTGACATTTCAGACTCAATGGAACCATTGGAACATGAATCTGAGAGATCTCCTTTACCCGAATTTTTGAAGGTCATAATAAACTAACTTAACACTCAAAAAGATCAAACTACCCTCGTAACCTCTACAAATTAACTAAAATCTCACCTAGTCCTAAAATCATCTCTCAAATCCACTGGAACCGTCAGAAATCTAATCTTAATATCCAAACTTAAAATGTTGATCAAAGTCAAACCTTAGTTAAAATCACCTAAACTTCCAACTCATATCCTAAAAACAACCCCGAACCTGAAATCGACAACTCTCCCAGATCAAGTTCCACATTCTAAAGCTGATGGAAGTGACAAAATTTCATTTTGGAGGTTCGACACTCTAATTGTTACCAAATACCACTTTTAACCACTTAAGACCTTCCAAAAACTCAAAACTTCCGAAAATCATAAATTTTCAATTGAACTTCATAACCACTCCGTACACTGATCAGGAAAAACTTGGGCAATTATTGGGAGGGTTGAAATGGTAATTTAATTTTAAAAATTCCAAAAATAACCTTTTGGGTCATTACAGTCAGTTTCATTTACTGTTACAAAAAAGGTCAGGGAGTTGGCATGAGTATTTTAAAAAATAATAGTTTAGTTGATAGGGCTAGTGATGACATGGTATTTGTGTATGTTAATGTGGTAGAGGGGTTAGCCTATGATTGTACATTTTTATGACATTATAGGTAGGTTTGGAAAGCCTTAGGGTGGCGTAATTGAGGAGCACAAGAATTAAGGTTCATAGTCATGTTTTTTTACCTGGGAAGGGTATGAGCATGTGAATAGAGAAGTGGGGTGGTGTAACTTCCATATTGCATGACTTTACTGATTTTCTACATTATATTATACAGTAGGCTCGGATCAACCGTTGATGTCTACCAGTATGTGTTGTTTGTACTATTGTTATTCTTGGTATGCCACTTGGTATAGTCTGGTTGCAGGATTAGTGATGTTTCATAGGTGCACATGACGATGATATCCAACAACTTCCATGTTCCTTTCCTTTTGGTGGGAGCTATTTCATATTTTTCTTGTATAAATTGTACCTCTTTAGTAGCTCTTATAGCTATTTAGACTAGATTCTTGGGTGTTTTTTAGTCTTTGTAAAAAGGTTTTATTAAAGTTTTGTTCTTCTTAAGGTTATGAGGTTAATGAGCTTCGTAGTAAATCATTTATTTTTCTGCATGTTTTAATCTTGTTTGGGTGGTAAGGGTCTTCCTATCTAGGTATTAGAATAAGTGCTCGCACAACCCGATGGGTTGGGTCGTGATAAAATACGAAGGTAAGCAAATGACCGCGAGGGTCATTACAAATAAACATTTCTAAGGATCTCCATGTTTATTGGTTCTTAATTTATAGTTCAAAATCTTTTCTTCCACTACAGAGCTACGTAAATATTAAAAAAATTATTGTTTTCATAAATATTAAGAGTTCAGTACTAATGAGCTTCCTACTTATTCTTCTATTAAAATATTTTATTCCTTATTGTTTTAACCTTAAAATTCTCTCAAAATACAATCAATTTTAGACGACTGCTACCTCAAATAAGCATGGAAATTTTCTATTATTGCATACTCCTGTAGGTTAAAATGGTATGTGTGATATTTTAGACATGCAACAACTCATTAAAAGTTTATCATATACAACAAACTTTGAAATTCCTTATTCAAATTATTTACTAACCACATATATAATAAAATTCCTTATTTAAATTATTTATTAACCTACTTGTGCATCTTTTTCCTTTTTCTTTGCCATGTGAATTTTTTCCTTAATAATTAAATAATAATTTTAAGAAAACAGTAAATGAAAATGTTGTCTATTTTGAATCTTATAATGAAAGGTTAAAAGTTTAATCAACATTTTGAAACACTGTAATGCTTAAAAGTTCTCAATTTATAGAAGTCCAAAAACTTTTCCTACAATAAAGAGTTAAGTAAATATAACAGTTTTTTTCATAAATATTAGGAGTTCGGTACTAATAAGTTTTCTATGTATTCTCCTATTAAAACTTTTTTTCCTTATTGTTTTAACTTTTAACCTTAAAAAGATTGTCTCAAAATACAACAAATTTTAGAATACATCTACCTCAAATAAACATGAAAAAAATCCTACCATAGCCAACTCTTATAGGTTAAAATGGTATGTGCAACATTTTTGACATGTAACAACTCATTAAAAGTTGATAATATACAACAAAACATTGAAATTCCTTGTTTAAATTGTTTATTAACCTATTTGTACTTCATTTTTTTCTTTTTCGTCATGTAAAATTTTATTTTTACTAAATAATTAAATTATAATTATAATAAAATACCAAATGATAATTTTGTCAATTGAGTATATTTTAATGAAAGGCAAAAAGTCCAATCGACATTTTTAAGGACCTTCATGCTTAATGGTTCTCAATTTATAGAAGTCCAAAAACCTTTCCTCCAATAAAGAGTTTATGTAAATATAAAAGTTTTTTATATATATTTTTCCATAAATGCTATGTCACGACCCAAAATGAATGTGATGGCACTCGTCTTATCCCACCAAGACAAGTCAGCCTAAAATCTAAATATCACAAAAATGCGGAAGTAAAACAAATTGAAATCTTAAAATATCATAAGTGTGGATAACTAAGTCAACTTAATAAAACTCTCAAAACCTGATTGTCACGTGCACAAGCCTCTAAAGTACTACAATTGATTCAAAAGAAAAACACAAGTCTCAAATAACATTATTTCTAGAATAGAACAAGATCATAAATAGGAGTAAGAAGTCCACTGAGATGACAAACAGCGACCTCACAAATCTCCAGGAAGCCTCAGAAAAGAAGAGAATAGAAAGTATCACGAAGATTCGGGGTCGTAACATACAAAAATGTAGAAGCAAGGGGTGAGTATCAAACCACACAGTACTCAACAAGTAAACTTCTAAACACAAGCTAAGGGGATAGAATACGGGTACTCCTTACACCCCAACTGAACCTTCACAACTACAACTTGCATAAAACTAGTCCAACCTAATAGTTCACAATTTTAGGTTTCACAGAAAGGCACTCACAAATTCACAAATGATATAGGTATGAAATGTAATAAAATGTTATGCAAAGTATAGTGATGCATGTTTGACCTAGCGATACACACCCTATATCTCTCAGTGTGGGATCCATGGGGGACATATATGTCCATGTATCCACTGCAACGTGCGACACGACCCTTGATATAAAATCAATTGTGGCATGTGACACGTCCCTCGATAATAGAATATGTCGCAGCATGCGACGTGTCCCTTGAAATATAGTATATGTCGCGACGTGCGACATGTCCCTCGAAATGGTATATCCTATTTAATTTCTTATACTTCCTTAATTCACATAAGATTTGTCACAACCATTTCTTAGAACCAATGCAAATGACATGTTCACAAATAATGAGGAGATGACCATTTTCATATCAATGCACAATTCACAACAACACTATCGTGATATAACATCAACAATAAATCAATAAACTTTTCATACCATTCTCAACACATCACGTATCAATATACAATCAAGTTGTCTTTTTACTACCCATTTTTCCTTATTAGAGTCATTCATTATGAACAAGTCAACCCATCACCAAGTCTCATTACTACCCAACACCTACTGCAAGGAAATGCACGATTCTATACACTTAATAAGGGTTGAGAAATTCACTTGTCTTAAATAATCGAGCAATTACTTTGGGACTTGAGTCTTCCTCTTTCATAAAGCTTCAAAGTGCTTCCAATCTATCGAATACATAATCATCATAAGAATACGAATCTAATGACACCCATATTACTATATTTAGTGTCAGCTCGAAAATCTGATCTAAAAGTCATCCCGAGCCACCAAATTCGAATCTTAAATTTTCTTTCAGATTATGTTTACCCACGATAAAACAACCGCATGAAAAATTTCAGCGAAAACAGATAGTTATTCGACCCCCCATTTCTGATAATTGCTTATGTAAATTGTTTCCTTTTTTTCTTTAGTCATGTGAATTTTATTTTTACTAAGTAATTAAATATCAATTGTAAGAAAATATTTCATGATCATTCTATCTATTGTAGAATATTTTAATGAAGTCTAAAAAGCTCAATCATCTCAAATGCTTCATGCTTAATAGTTCTTAATTTGTAAAAGTTCAAAAACTTTTTCTCCATTAGAGTGTTACGTAAATATAAAAGATTTTTTATTTTTTTCATAAATATTAGGAGTCCAGTACTAATATGTTTCCTACTTGGATCTCATTTGTTTGCACTTAATGAAGGTCTAAACATTAATCATTCAGATTCAGCCCATTTAATGTGTTCGATTTTTATGTCTAAATCTTAATCATTAAGTTTTAGCCCATTAAGTCAATTTGTTTTTTTAAAACAAAATAGTCTCTTAATGGATATGAAAAGAGCTGAACGAATCATATTTATAGGAGAGTTTTTACAACATTCAGACTTATTTAATACATTGTAAAAAAATCATGTTGCCTCTCTTTTTCTCTCATTGCACGCTTGTTCTCTCTCTGCTTCAAACTTTCTTCCTTTCTTTTCTCAACCAAACACCAATTGTTTTCTCTTAAACTAGTAAGTTTTCATAAGGAAAAATTACCTAAATACACAACTTATTTTACTATATTCTCTAAAATTCTCTAACATTTGAAAAAATTACAAAAATCTCTACTTTACGCGATGTAGCAGATACATCACTTTACGTAATGTATCGATCGGATACAACACTTTACATGATGTATCGGTCGGATACATCACTTTACGGGATATATCGGTCGGATACATCACTTTACGGGATGTATCGGTCGGATACATCACTTTACAATGTATTGAGATGTATGTTGTCTAGCGGGGCGTTACTTTATGTGATGTATTAATTGGATACATCACTTTACACGATGTATCGGTCGAATACATTATTTTAGGAGATGTATCGCAATGTACGTGATGTATCAGGACGTTGAGTGATGTATCTAAAACCAAAATGTGATGTGTCAGGACGTTGAGTGATGTATCCGAAATCGAAATGCGATGTATCAGGATGTTGAGAGATGTATTCGAAACTAGGACGTAATGTATCAGGATGTTAAAGGATGTATCTGAAACTGGGACGCAATGTATCAGGACATTTTGGGATGTATCTATATTCTACCAAATTTAAGGGATTTTTTTTATTTACAAAGGATTAGGGATAAGATGTAATTAACTCTTAAGACTATGGGATTTGTGTAAAATATATTTTTCATAATCTTTACAAGTATTTTCTTATATTAACATTTTTTGGGTGTATTGCTTTTTGTTAAGAACTCTTGTTGTAATACTCCCTTTGTTTCAAAAAGAATGGTTGGGTTTCCTTTTTAGTCTGTTTCAAAAAGAATGACCCCTTTCCTTTTTTTGCAACTTTAACTTCAACTTTCCACGTGGCATGTTTAAGGCCACAAGATTAAAGGGTATTTTGGTAGATTTGACATAATTTTAATTTAGAACCACTAGATTAAAAAGTCTACTCAAAACTCCATTCCAAGTCAAACTAGGTCATTCTTTTTAAATGGATGGAGTAATATTTTCGGGTGTATTAATATTTATCAGGAACTCAAGGTTTTTGAGTGAAAAATTAGTAGGGATGATTAAAAGAAACAACTATGTATATATATTTGAGGTCTCATATTAAAATTTTGTTTTGGGCCATTAATTTAATAGCTTTGTGTACAATTATTTTTGAAGATTCTATTGTAACAAGAGCTCATCGTTGAAGTATAAGTTGTATGTATCCCCGTCATGGTATCTCTTTTGTAACTACTACTATAGATATAGCTACACCTTATGGAGTTGAAAATCTAGTTGGTGAAAAAAATGATGTAAGCTCATAATAATTATACAACCCAATCATTAGTAGTTTCGGCTAACTACCACTACTAAAAAATTGCCACAAAGAGACGGACAAAAGTGTCGCAGTCTGTCGCTTTTTTGGCTAAAAGAGACTGAAATGCGACGCAATTATGTCACTTTTTGGCTCGACGCTTTTCCAAAAGCGACGGACAGCGTCGCTAAAAAGCGACGGATAGCATCGCATTTTTGAATTATTTTTTATTTTATTTTTTTTACAAAAGTGACGGACTCCGTCGCTATATTTTAATTTTCTTTTTTTTTGGGTTTCTAAAAGGCGACGCAGTCCGTTGCTTTTGAAGAAATTCGATTTTTGAAAATCCCAGAAAAGCAACGGACAAAAGGACCTTGTTCGTCACTATTCTGGAAATTATTTTTTATGCAAATCTAGAAAAGCGACGGACAAAAGGACCCTGTCCGTCGCTTTTCTGGGTTTTTAAAAAAATTAAAACCCAGAAAAGCGAAGGACAAAATCATAATGTTCGTCGTTTTTTCTGCAAATTTTTTTACAGCAGAAATTGCCAGTTTCTGTTGCCCACCTGCAATTCAATTCAATTCAATTGATCTATACTATTCACCCCAATCAAACACACAATTATAAACAATCTACACAAAACATAAAACAAGAAACTTAAAATAACATTCGAAAATATCTAAATAAAAATTTAAAGACTTATAAGTCTTTCAAAATTTGGTTCAAAATTTGTTTCAAAATTACAAAAAAATTCATAAAAGTTCACCGATGTAAACTAGGGAATGGGTCCTACACAATCATCCTCACTATCAGTACTGTAGTCGTCGCTTTCCTCGGGAGCCAAAGTAGTAGTTCCACAAGCAAGGTTCATCACTTGTTTTGGATTTGATGAACGGTCTTGCTCATGCTTTCTTGTTCAGCTACTCTTCTCCGCTTTGACTCTGCCAGTGCCCCTGTAAGTTTAGCTATTTGATCGGACATAGCAGCAATCTAAACACCGTCAAGTGTCTCGGCTTGAATTGACGATCTAATTCCTTCTAAGCCTGACTAGAGTCGTCTTACATTGTTTTGAGAGCCTAGACCATAGACTCTACCCTTGTGTGTCTCCCTACCACTTTTTCTTTCCAGATCTGGCTGGAAAGTTCAGGTGTCATTTCGACCGAACTATCTAGATTCTCAGCGACGTAATGCTGAAACTCATTCTGCATATTAAATATAAAAATTGACATCAATATATATACATATCATAAATATATTCACGATTAATATATATTATTCATATTAAATAACTTACAAAAGTTTGTTCGGCTCTTTCCTCCACCACACATCCGGATCCGACTCATTTTCTTTCTTCCTGACATGAGTCTTCTTGAAACCTCAGGTGCAATGGGAGTGCATCCCAATTCTTTTTCCTATGAATAAAAAATTGAAATTTATAACGATATATATGAATCAACTAATTATTTATTTAAAAGTTTAAATTAGAACTAATTACCATCTCTCTTGCAATTCCAACAGACTTTGCACCTCCGATGTTCAACGAGCCACCCTGCCTCTAGCTTTTTTGGCTTGGTCTGATATTGCCTTAAACTTTTCTGTGTTCCAATACCGACCCAGATCATCAAAAACATGTGGCAACATCCAATCCGGACGTTCAGCACTATCCCAAACTTTCTTTAGCCAGACAGATAGTCTAGCGGACACCTTCCTCTCAAATGTGATCGAAAGGACATGATTGTGCCTCGGCTCCCAAGTACACATAGTCTAAATTAAAAAAATTGAATAATGTTAATTGGATCGATAGTGAAAAAAAGTAAAGTACACTAAACTTAACTAAAAAATATATACCTTAAAGTTATTAAACATCGCCTGCCATATACTGTTTGGGATATTTCCCCAAGAGTGATAAGCTTGTGTATATAGTCTCCTAACACAGTCTTTTAAAGCCCGGGCAGCATCCTTTGCCGGATGCCACCTGCAAAAAACATAATAAATATGCTAGTTCATGAATAATATATTAAAGTATAAGAAATAAATAAAATAGACTAACAAATAGATAACAAAAGAAACTTACGATGATCCATCCGGCTCAATCATGACTCTACCAAGTCTGTCCTTCTGGCCAGGAACTAGAGGAAGCATCTCATCTGGAGTAGCACTAGGTGTAGCTGTAGATGAGGGTGATACATCAGCATGCACATAACGCTAAATCAATGGAGGCGTACTGGCCATAGCATCTGACTGCTCGCTACTAAAATCTCTAATCCTCATAGTAGATAATTGAGGAGATGCACCTGTGGGAGATGGAGTACCTGCCGATAAGGGTCGTCCTCGACGAATAGCATGTAAAGGTAGGTCCTCGTAGCATACTGAAGGCACTACATGTGAAGTAGAGGAAGCACCTACTGGTCGACAGTAATTAGGATAATATTGCCGAGGATCCGTCGTACCAAACGGAACAACAAGTATATGAGTATCATGGTTGATGCGCTCTGGCGCAGAAGAAATAGATCCTGCAATATCCTCAGGATCTATGGGTCTCCTAGACTTCTTCTCTTTAGCTTGTTTAGTCTGGCTAACTCCAAGATGCTCGCGATGTCTATCACTGTCACCACCTGATGACATCTATATGCAAATTTACATGTATAATTTATATAAAAATCATAAATTCAATAAAATTAGCAAAATACACTTACATATATATACTAGCTAGCTTTCATTCTACATTATTCCTCCTCACTTGTTTCAATTCCATCATTCTCCCATTCTTCCTCCTCAGTTGTTTCATTTTCATTATCGTCATATTCTTCGTCATCAAATGATTCATTTTCCTCATTCTCGGATATTTCTTCCTCAACATTCAGTATCTCATCATCAGATACTTCTTCTAATATGTGTTGAGGATGTTGTAGTGTGGTTTCCAATTCAACATCAACTTGTTGTTGAACAATTGCAACATCATTTTGATACGCCACATCTAAGACATTGTCAATTTCAATTCTTCCCACAGGCTTACTTTTTATAACAACCCACCAATCATCTTTGTCTCTACGCAATGGATATGAAGCGTAATACAATTGTTTAGCATTTTGTGCAATAATAAAAGGATCATAACTTTTGTATGTCCTGGTGTGCTTAACTTCAATTATATTATGTTGATGGTCCACCTTTGTGCCTCTATGTGATGGGTCAAACCACTCACACAGAAACAATACAATCTTCTTCTTAGGCCAACCTGAATACCTCACTTCAATAATCTCTTGAATAACACCATAATATTCAATAGTTTGACCAGTACCATCAACATCACATTGTATGTAGACACCGCTATTATTTGTTTTCTTGTTCCTAGAAACTTCTTCAGTTTGAAACTTAAAACCATTGACACAATACTTATTCATTGTCAGTACTTGAGATTCAAGTCCAAATGCTACTTCTTTCACTAATTGCAAATGTTGGACACTTGAGTATTCATCGTAAATCTACGTGATTGTTATTTCAAGTAATATAATTTAGTATAACATGAATATATTATTAAATACTTAGTGATTGCACACTTAGATAGTTCCTCATCCATTTGGAAAATTCTGTATAGATGGCTTCATTACCCCATGTGTTTACGAACAAGCTGATCATTTTACATTCAAGTATTTCGTTAGTTAATGATCACTTATTAGTATATAATTTAGTAACATATTTTTAACACGTACTTGACATATGGTTGAATCTCTGGACAATTAAGCAAAATATGTATCACAGCTGATTGCATTTCCATATCAGTGAAGCCTCGCTTTCCACGCTTTTTAGATCCTCGACCATTTTGATTAAAAATTGATATCGGTGGAAATAAAGGATCAATATCGCCTTCATCATTGCGATTGGGCCTGTTTCTCCTACATGACACATTATCACCAAAGTAATAAGAATGAAAATCATCAGTTTCTCTCCCAATATGACCTTGAACAAATGATACTTCGATCCTTCCCCTTTGCTTAATCGTTTGCTTCGAACTGCCAATTTTTCTGCATGTATATATATGTTAATATATAAAAGACTTGGCGAATATATATAACTTAGTGAATATTTCAAATGGATACATCCATCTTGTTTGAACCGGACCTCCGAGGCGGGCCTCTTGTACAAGGTGAATTGGAAGATGCTCCATCACATCTAAGAAACCACATGGAAATATCTTCTCCAACTTAGTAGTAGTAACAAATATATTTTCCTCCATCCTGTCTAAACTACTCTCCAACAACTTTTCAGAACACAAATCTTTAAAAAAAAAGACTTATCTCTGTGATTGATTTCCATATCCTTTTTGGTAGATGGCTAAAAGCAATAGGAATTAAAGTTTCCATGAACACATGACAATCATGACTTTTCATACCTATCAATTTTCCTTCATTCATATCTGTCCGCTTTCCTAAATTCGAAGCATAGCCCTTCGGCATCCTCAAATTTTTAACCCACTCAATAATTTCACGTTTCTCATCCAATGTGAATGAAAAGTTGGCTTTGGGCTTAACTATTTTACCATTCTGTAATTCCTACAGTCATAACTCTTTTCTCCTACAATATTCATCTATGTCCATTCTAGCTTTTGGATTGTCTTTTGTCTTACCCTTAACTTCCATTATTGTGTTAAACAAATTGTCAAAGTAATTTTCTTCAATGTGCATCACATCAAGATTATGTCGTAGCAGATTGTCCTTCCAATACGGCAACTCCCAAAATATGCTTTGTTTGGTCCAATTATGTTCAACACCATATCCAAGAAGTCTAGAAGGTGAAGCTTCTGTAACTTTAGGTAATTGAGAAACTCTCTCCCAAATTTGATGCCCTATGAGTAATGGAGGTTGTTGGTCACTTTCAACCTTATTTTTCCTAAATGCATTTTTCATTGTTCTAAACTCATGATCCATTGGCAAGAACTGGCGATGACAATCAAACCATGTATTTTTTCTGCCATGTTTTAAAGTGAATGTCTTACTATTTTCCATGCAATACGGACATGCTAGCTTTCCAGCTGTCATCCAACCAGACAACATCCCGTATGCAGGAAAATATTAATAGTCCACATTAAATAAGCACGCATAACGAAATTCTGCTTAGTTGATATATCATAAGTCAAAATGCCTTCAAACCACAATTGTTTGAGCTCATCTATCAATGGTTGTAGATAGACATCAATCAAACTTTTTGGATTACGGGGACCTGGAATAACACAACTTAGAAAGATGTAGGGACTGGTCATACACATTTCAGGAGGAGGATTATACAGAGTAAGAAATACCGGCCAGCATGAATTAGGCGAAGCATTATTAGAGAATGGTGTGAAGCCATCTGAACACAACCCCAATCTAACATTTCTTGGTTTACTAGCAAAATCAGAATATACATTATCAAAATGATTCCATGCTTCACCATCAGATAGATGAGACAAGACACCCGGCGGCCTTCTATATTCACAATGTCATCTCATATGTGGGGAAAACCTCATCGATGCATACAACCTCTTTAACCTAGGAATGAGAGGTAGATAATGCATCGCCTGAACTGGGACCATCTTTCCAGTCGGAGTCCTTTTATAACGAGCATGTCCACAAAACTTACAATTTTTTAATTCACTATCAATCTTGTAAAACAACATGCAGCCAGTAACACAACAATGAATTCTATCATACGTCAATACTAACTTGACACCAAACGCTTTGCCTAATAGAAGTTCTTTGATATGTTAAACTCCGGATTAACTAGTTCACCCAAAAGATCAACCATTGAGTCCATAGCCGCATTAGGAACATTCCAATCTGATTTAATATTCATTAATCTAACCGCAACTGACAAGGCAGAATGCGGACTCCCTTCACATAATGGACGACTAGACTCTTCTAATTGATCATAGAAGCGTCTTGCTTCTTCATTAGGAGCTTCATCAAAATATTGTTCTGGTTCCATCCCACCTTGAATCCCGAAAGCATCATTGATCATTTCATGAACCCTATCATGTTCAACCCTAACCTGTTCAACCCTAATTTGGCCATGTGGTGCAACCATATTATATACATCCACAGGCATCGAATTATAAAATATACCATCCAATCCATCACTTTCTCCATGATCAATCCATACAAAATATCTAAGCTTAAATCCATTACAGTACAAATGAACCATAACTCCATCTGGTTTAAAAAAATTTAAGCACTTACATGCACTACAAGGACACCTAACCAATCCATTATTCTTGATAATGTCAAGTGTCATTGTATGTTCAATAAAATTTCTAACACCGTCAATAAACTCAGGTTTCAAACCAGCACCAATTTCATAATACATATTATACATCCACAAACGATGATCCATCTACAAAAATATAGATATTCAATT